>NC_060267.1:55567451-55867451 GCF_021613505.1 Equus quagga
CCCCTGTGTGCCCTCTGTGCTCAGCCTCGCCGGCCTCCCCCAGGGTTTGGGCAGCGGCGGGCCACCTCAGAGGACGCGGGCTCCTCCTTACGAGAAGCTGTCACATGTCCACGAAGTCCCTGCCCGGGGACGCCCCGCCTCTGCTGCCCGAGGTTCGCCGGGCCGTTCGCAGCTTTCGGAGCATCGGTCCCGGGCTGCTCGGGGCTGCGGGCTCCGGCAACACGGGGAGCCTTTTTCGCCCTGCAGCGCCACTCGCCCCGGGGCCTGGCCGAGCCCCTCCCTCCCAGCCGGTCCCCTCCCTCCCAGCCGGTCCCGGCCTCTGCCGGGCGGCGACTCCGCAGGGCGGCGGCCCTTCGCAGCCTGCAGGCCCCGGCGGGGAGGGAAGGGCGGGCGGCATTTTTCAGTCCTCAGGAGAAGCGCCTGCGGGTTCGGAAGCTCCAGCCCTCGGGCCTAAAGGCCCCGCTGCCGCCCAGTTCACAAGCAGACAAAGGGAGCCGAGGAGCAGCGCCCGCCTGCCCCCGCCGCCGCCTGCACCTGGCTCTCGTCCCCTCACGAATCCTCGCAGGAACCCTGCAGCGGGTGTATCGATATTCCAGTCCTGGCAATGAGGAAACCAAGGTTTGGAGAGAGTAGGAATTTTACAACTCCTGAGGTTCTGGTTTACAACGAAGCCCGAGTTTTTTGTAAGTGGCTGGGCTTCATACCTGGACGCCAAGTAGCGTCTAGACTCCCACCCCCACGACTCCCCCTGTTTGCCTGGGCAGCACACAGCAGGGCGGTAAGCACTCCCTGGAGCTAAGTGAAAGGCCTGCGGGCCCTCTTAGCTGTGGGAGCAGTCGGCCTACTATTTAAGGAGAGACCATGCTGCTACTTCTCCGGGAATCTTGAGTTACCAGGTCCTCTTTCAGGTCTGAGATTAAATAGCACTTTCCTTGAACCCACCAGCCTGCAGCTGGCTCCTGCAGCGCCCCCACATCCCTTATCTGGTAGCCCTTCTCACACCACCTATTGCAATCGCCTGCTTCCTTGTCTATCTCCCTCTGCAGATGGAGGGAGGCTCCTGAGTGCAGGGGTCACGTCTTGACTGTAAGTGCAGCATTTAGCTGAAATGCCAAGGTCCAGCTCCCAGGATGCCAGCGTTCCCCAGGAACTCCACGGGGAAACCACCCAACTAGAGTTGGGAAGTTAAAAGTAAGGCAGAAAGGACACTGGAGACAACTGTAACAACCTGGCCTTTAATAATCATGACAATAATAATAACAATGGTATCATTTATTGAGTGCCTATTATCTAACAGGCATTGTTCTAAGCGCTTCAGTGCGTGCTCCTCAAACTTAAATGTGCTTTCGAATCACCTGGGCATCTTGCCAAGTAGCAGATTCCGATTCAGGACATCTGGGATGAAGCCCGAGATACTGCATTTCTAACCATCTCCCAGATGATGGTCCGTGAATCATACTTCGTGTAGCCAGGCTTTGGGGTATTAATTTATTTCATCCTCTTAGAGCCCTGTGAGGTAGGTACCACTATTATTCCTATTGTACATACGAGGAAACTAAGAGATTAAGCATACATGATCTTAGGTCAAAGTAAATAAACTGCAGGGCAATGAGGGAGGGGAGAATGGGGTGAGCAGGGTACATTGAGAAGGAGAAACAAAATTCTAGGCCAAGGAAACTGTACTTCCTAAAGCCCAGCACACAGGAGCAGGGGACGGGCCACCTCGCGGCTGTTTCACCAGTTAGGCACAGGACTTATCGCCACAAGCTTTACAAAGGCCCCAAATATTTGAGACCTGAAAAAAATTTACTGGCACTTAACATTTGAAAACTGAACATTTAAAGTAATCATTCCAAAAATTCAAATCTTTTCAAAACTTTTACATGAAAAAAATCCATATTTAGTGATATGGGTATATTTTAATACATTTTTAATACATTTGATAAAAAACGGAGTAGGGACCCCAAGCCTCGGGCCGACCAGGGCCAGGACAGGTTTCGATGTAGTCCTGAGGGCAGCTGGGGGCCACTGACAGAAGGAGAGCGGATTGGAGAGAGGCCAGGGGCAGGCCCCACAGCTAGAGACCAGACCGGCGTTGATCTTCGTCCAGGCGGCAGAACAATCTCTCTTCAGAGCCAGGATTAGCATAAAATGATAGCATTATACAACCCAATTATTCTTTGATTCCTCTGGCCCCAATCTGACTCAGCATTCTAAACTTACTTAAGATTTGGGGACAAGAGTTTTGGCAACTCCTTTCTCAGAAGGCCAGTGATGTTACAGTCTAGGGGAGGTGTTTAAGAGCACGTGCCTTGAATCTAGCCTGAGTGTGAACCTCAGCTGTGCTCCCTGTGAGCTGTCTGACTTTGCGTAAGTGATGTAACTTCTCTGAGCCTCTGGTTCCTTGTCGGTAAAATGGGCATAATCCATTCTTCATAGAATTAAGTGAGAGAGTCTCTACACACAGCGCCTCCCCCAGAACAGGACTTACAAATAGATGGTAGCTGTTATGGCATTTGTGCCATTGTTCTCAGACCTAGCTGAGTCTTCCTTAGGAGGGAACTGAGGGTGGGGTAAATCACTTCATGTTTTCATCAGCCTCTGCGGTGGAAATTATTATCCCCATTTAGCAGAGAAAGAAACTGGGACGCAGGGGTCAGATAGCTCAGTGAACTAGGGGCAGACAATGGGAAACCTGCAAGAGCTGGGATTTGCTTTGGCTTCTGTTTGTGCATGGTCCCCGCCGCCAACGGCTGCCGCTCGCACCACCCTCTGGCAGGGCCAAACCCTGTTCCCTTAGTCATGGCACGAATCAGTCGTAATGGCCAGTGGCACGCCACTGAACACGCTCCTCAGGCTCCGCCGACCTCCATTTCCCTTCTTCCTCAACCTTGCCTCACCTCCCCCCTACCTTGCCCCACGATTTGACAGCTCCTGGATTTCCCTTGTTAAAGAACTTGTCTCTTTGAGACTCAGACAGAAGCACCCTGTCTGGCCTGGGCTGCCTTCCAGGGTACCTCCCTTTAAAGGGAGTAGATAAGTAGGTCACATCAGGATGGTGGGGGAGGAGGCTGACTTCTCATGGGAGGAGGAAAGATACTGCAGATCACACGGAGAGTGGAAAACAGAACAGGCCTCTCCTTCTCTTTCTCTCTCTGTGTCTCTCACTCACATGCAGTCTCACGGTGACAGCCCCCTGCTGGCTGCTGCTACTGTGAAGAGCATGTGGAGACAGCACAGGCACGCTGGACCCTTGGGGTTTGGGGACACCTGTGGAAATTGTATCGAGCAGAAAGCTTGTCTACCCTCTGCTCCCCTCCATCCCACCCTACCTCCTCTTCAAGCTACCCCCACAACTACCAGGATGCATTTCTCTCCTGCATGGAGAGGAGAAAACTCCAGCTTTTACAGACGGTTTGGGGCTCTGTCCTGCTGACTGCTCCTCGAGGGCCAGAAAGCACAGAGCTCTGCAGCCTCGAGGTTCCCTGGGCCAGGAAGGCACTGGCTTCCCCGCGGTTGCTTGGAACAGCCCAGGATCTGGTTCACAGAGATTCTGTTGTGGCAACCGGGACGAATCACGGGCTCCGCAAGATTTCTGTTCCTCATCCCCAGCCCGACCCTCTTGAAGGCAGTTCACAACAAGGGATGTGGATGGCATTAAATTAGCTAGACTGCTGTGAAAACCAGAGAGACAGAGACAGAGACAGGGTGTGGCATTAAGGGTTCAACACTGCCAACCCCACCCCGCCCTGCTGTCCCGAGGGCCTGAGCCCTGGTTGAATCATAACACTGGGCGGTCACACTTCTAGGAAACTGCAGCTGAGGAAGAAAGGTCCTGGCTGCAGGAATGACACCAGCCTGGCCGTGTACAGATTAGGACTGAAAATGTGTGTCCAGGCAGATGATGGGTCCCTGGTCTCTGTGCTAGGGGCACAAGGCAAGCACACAAAAACAAAGATCAAAGCCTGACCTCACCCGTGGAGGTAAACAACCCTGGTTCCCTGGATGGGGGTTGTGGAAACAGGGAGTTCACCTCTGGAGAGGCCGAGGGGTTTTCCATTCTCTCGGCGTGGAGACGGGCCAGCTTCCGGCTCCAAAGCTTGGTTTCAGGACACTGGTAGCCCTTCTGCAGAGACGCTCCAGATGGCAGGATGCAACTCTCTCCCACCTGGCTGACGTTTCAGCACTGCCCCCTGCCCTCCTTGCTCCTATCCCCAAGGTCCTGGGCAGACTATTCGGGAATACTACGCCCTTGTGCTCTTTTTCCTCCACCCCTATAGAAGAGAAGCACCCCCTACCCGGGTATCTGTGCCCAGGCGCGCTGTGGGGAAGTCCCACTCTTGCCTGCAGGTACTTTTCTCCCTTCCCTGAGAGGCAGGGCTGGGTGCCCTTCATCATGCTCAGTCTCCCTGGTGGAGTAGGCCTGTCCAACACACCTCTTTCCCAGGCTGCAGTAGGAATCCCAAACCTTCTCTCATCAGAGCGGGTGTAAATCCCCACAAGTATGTGGCAGGCAAGTAGTAGCAGAGACAGTGTGGTGGTGACTGTATGGAGATGAGAAGTGTACACCCGTGAGGCTTACATCTACTGTGCTCTCAGAAAGTGACTGGCAGCTCCTCCTGCCTGGCATCTGCTCCAGCCTGTGCCCCTTGCTTTGCCAACATCCCTGCCTGATCCTGGGTGGGCTGCCTTACTCCAGGTCTGCTGCAAGTGCTACCCTTTGGCGTATCTAGGATTACCTGGGAGAAAGGAGGCCAGTCTTAGGGCCTCCACGCCCCCCCCCGCCCCCCGCCCCAATCAATCAGCCGTGTCTCTAAGCTTCTGAAACTTTAGTGTGCATCAGAATTACCGAGGGATTGGTTAAGATGCAGTCCACAGGGTTTCTGACTCAGTAGGTCTGGAGTGGGGACTAAGAATTTGCATTTCTAACAAGTTCCCAAGTGAAAGTCTACTGCTGCTCCAGGGACTACATTTGAAAACCACTGAGTTAGAGTATACAAAGAAAACCGAGGTTTGAGTCCTAGCCCTGCCACTTTCCTCCTCTGTGATCCTGTACTTGACCTTTCTGAGCTTCATTTCCTCTTCCATTAAAGGTGGAGTAATGGCCACTGAGTGGTTGGGAAGATTACATTCCGTCATGTATTTGAAAGACCCTTTTACTGTGCATGGCAAATTTAATATATGAATTAGTCAACAAGTACAGTACCTACTGAATGGTTTGTCTGTTGTCCCTTGGATACTCTGTCCGGTGTCATGGCTGACTTTGGGCAGATCATATGCGAGGTTTCTAAGGCCCAACTAAACATCACACATCTCTTGACCTCAGTTTTCTCCTCTATAAAACAAGACCTTTGGTCTGCTAGACTAATGGCCCCTCCAGGTCCCATTTAGAAGTCCAATTCTGGGAGGGGGTTAGGTCTTGGGAGGCACAGCCACATTTTTTACTCCTTTCCCACCCCTTTCCAGGACTTCCACCTGACAGCCCAGGTGCTTCTTCAGAAAACACCAATCACCAGAGTCATTGGTCAGTTCGTCCCCGAGGAGAGTGACTTGGCCTTCGAGATCCATTGTGATCTGGTCCCAACCCACCTTTATAATTGCATTTCACACTGTTTTTCTTCCATTTACCTTAGAGTCTAGACAAATTGGACTCCTCGTCCTTCCTCAAATATGCCCTGTGATTTGCAAACTCCAGCTTTTGTTCTCACCACTGGTATATCCTCCACTGGTCAGAGGCCTATTCATCCTTCAAAAGTCCTTCCTGAAGTCCTGTTCTAATTTATTCATCCCCAGTTCACCCAGTGACTGCCTCCCCAAATCCTTCTGTCATCTGTCTGTCTAGCTAGCTATCATCTCTCTCTCTCTCTCTGTCTCTCTCTCTTTAATACAAGTGAGTTTTATATTTATCTTTACGTAGTAGTAGGACATGTTACTGAAGTTGCCAGGTGTAAGATCTAACTAAACCAGGGATGCAACCACCTCACCCCCTCCTACTTGTGTCGGATATTGTCCCCCGAAGGGGCTATTCAGAAACTCAGTGGTCTACAGGTTTGTCCCTGGATTTCACATTTCTAAAGTCTGTTCATAGAGCATACTCAGAAATGAAAAATAAGAGTTGAGATACTATGTAAAACTTTTAAAAAGTGGGACAACCACTTAAAACGAGGTGTCTACTTACACAAGATTAGTTAGCTGATTATTCTCCACGGTAATCAGAGACAGGGAATAAGTGTATCTGTGTGTATATATCTGCTATGGCTCATATTCACAAATCCACTTATTTGCATACAGGCACATCTGCTTCTCTAATTTTCTTTTTTAAACTACAGGGTTTTTTCCTATTCTAAATATAATATATGGGTTGGTAGAAAATGTGTAAAGGAAATAAAAAGCAAAGTCAAAAGTAAAGTAAAAGAAGAAAATAAATTCATGCATAACCCAGAAATAACCAGAATTAACATTTTGGTGTATTTCTTCTGAATACTTTTCCTGCACATATTTATTCTATATGATTTTAAAAGGAACTTGGGATAAAATGTTTATACACTTCTGTATCCTACTGTTTTGATTTATATGATTAGCATTTTGGTATTCCTTTAAATATTTTTCCTAAACATTGAAAAAAATTATTCCATGATATCCATTCAGAGATGTATCAAAATTTATTTAACCATCCTTTCATTATTGGACACTCTATTTTTTGCTATAAATGATATTTCAGTGAACATCCTTGCATATCTGAACACACGTCTAATTATTTTCTTAGGCTGATTCTAGAAGTGGGATTACTCAGTCTTTTTTTTTTTTTTTTTAAGGAAGATTAGCTTTGAGCTAACATCTGCCACCAATCCTCCTCTTTTTGCTAAGGAAGACCGGCCCTGAGCTAACATCCATACCCATCTTCCTCTACTTGATATGTGGTACGCCTGCCAAAGCATGGCTTGACAAGTGGTGCGTAGGTCTGCACCTGGGAACTGAACTGGTGAACCCTGGGCCGCCAAAGTGGAACATGCGAACTTAACTGCTGCACCACCAGGCCGGCCCCATACTGGGTCATTTTTAAGTCTCTTGATAGATACTACCAAATTGTTTTCTGAGACTTCCATTTGAAAATACTTTCAGAGTACTTTATCTACAAGCCTGTCTGCTATTCATAAGTAATCTTTACCTCCACTCTCATTGCATCCTGTCTCCTGCTGTGCTTAACCCTTTCTGCATTGAATTTGCGTTTAGCATGTACGAGTCTTAGTTCCCCTACTAGGAAACCGTCTTTGACCATCTTCATATCTCCCTCAACATCCCGCACAGGTGGACAGAAGGGGGCAGAGGACTGACTCTATTTAGGGGACTCTGTAAGCAGAAGATGAGCTCCGTCTTGGGAAGGAGCAAGGAGAGGGCTTGAACTCCTTACTTAGGGGTGGGCTTGCAACACTGGTTGAAGGGGAAGAAAGAGATCTTTCTCAACCCTTCCCACATCCTGACTCTGGGAGCTGAGGAAAGATCGAAACTAGCCAAGCCTCGAGGCTGGGAGAAGAGCAGCCTTAGCTCCCTGGCGGAGCTTCCACAAAGGGCAGGGAGAAAGACAGAGGCTTGGAGGCTACAGCCTCAGGTTGGAGAAAGAGAGCGGCAGTTCCAGTCATTCACCTGATAAAGGCAACTTGCTTTGAGTACCGTGCATCGCTGTGAAAACAGCTGTACCACCCGTTTTACAATTGTACCACTACCAGCCATCCCAGTCTCCTAGCTTTTGACCTAGGGAAACAGATACAACATTGATTATAGAGGCTTAAATTAATGATTTGTTAGACTGGAATTTCCCAAACTTCACTTGTACCTTGTTCATGATTTCAGTGTTTTAGTGAAAAGAAAGCAGCAATATGCACAGACACACACACCTACGATTCACATCATCCAAACGAGCCACAGTTCTGAACAGTTGAGACAGATACGATTATTAAAACATTGCGAATGTGCCCATGTCAAGGTTACATGTGGTGTTAAAACACACTGTGCCGCTTACTGTAGCCTCATCCTAACCAATAAAAATGTTAAAATCACAGGTTTGAAGGATTAGTTACATTTTTTGTGATACACACTAAAACTGTACAGATAGCGATTACAATAAAAACTTAGTAGTACCTTTACTACCCATTGGTGGTAATTATACCACATTTTTTAAAAAACACTGTTTTAACTAAATAGTTCCTTTATATTATAGTTAATGGTGTATATTTCTTCCACTTAATTCTAAGCTTTCTAAGGTCAGGTACCATAGCTTATTTGGTGCTTAGTGCAGTGTTGAAGCTCAGTAAATCTTTGTTCTTCGTTTGGTTTGGTTTGTTTTGGTGATGGAGTAGTGATCAATAGGAGTTACTCTACGTGCTTAACATAAATGAAGTCTCAAAGATCATGATTATGAAGAGGAGAGCAATATTTATATGGTAAAGAACATTCCCCTGGTTTAAGTACTGTGCCATCATTATTTGGAATTGGGCTTTAAGGTGTTCAGAATGGAAAACAGTAAATCATTCACATACTTTCTAGCAGTACTTTCTGGGTAAATAACACATTTGCAAGTTTAAGAATTAGTCTTGGGGCTATAAAACAGAGCAACATCAATTTAGCTCATGTAGAAATTCAACCCAGTATAATGATCTCATGAACTAAGATAACTTTTCCATACCTAGCAAGCATTGAGTAAAATATATAGTTATTGATCAGTAAGTATTAGTTGAATGAATGGATGAAATGGCTTAGCTGTAGTCAATCGATCTTTACCATTCTTTGGAAACCATCCAGAAAAAAAAAGGAAGAACTAATATAATATTACTCATATCATACCATCCCATACCGTAATACTCATACCATAATATTCTAGGGTCTTTATATATGTCTTTCCTCTGGATTTCATGTGGTAGCTGCCACATGAGGAGAGGGTAAAAGCATGCTACTGGAGGACAAACCCCTCCACCTGTCCTTAACCAAAGCTCGCCTTCTTCATGGAAAACCACAATGACTTAGTTTCCAAAAAAAGATCCAAGACGTCATTTGATCTAGAGAGCCGGACGGGAAGTTGTGGAAACTAGTGGATAACCTTCTGATCAATCAAATAAATAAATGACCAAAAGAAGGTGTGAATAAGATACCAGAATAAAAGGGTATGTTAGGAGAGAGACAGTGACTCTAATGAAGAAGTGAAGGGTACACTAACACTTCAGTTACCTGCTAGAGATAGACATTTGTCAAGACCTGGACAGTAATTTCCTCCTCCCAAGTCCTACCCACCTCTTTCTTTCTGAACCTTTCTTTCAAATGCAGGGTCCTTAGCCTGTAACTCAGGATTGTTTAACCCATTAGCACATGAGAAACTTGTTCTTCAGAGACTGAAAATGAGCAATATTGCTTCCTTCCTACTAAGGATCCAATGGAGGCAAGAACTAGATGAAGTAAAGAGAGAATACACCCCAGGGTCAGAAGACCTGGGTTGGAACCTTGACTCTGTCCGAGCCTGGTTGAGGGACCTTATGCCTATTATTGATGCCCTCTAACTCACGGTGTCCTTAACTCATTCATTTAACAAATATTTTCTGAGCAACTGGATGCCAGTTGCTGGGTGCCAAGAACTGCCCTGGGCACTAGGGATCCGGTAATGAATGAAGCAGAGGAGGTCTTTCTCTAATGGAGTTTAGGTTCTAATGAGATGGATTAGATTAAATAAGTAATCAGTAAATAAACAATATAACTTCAGAGAGTGAGCAGTGCTATGGAAGAAATAAAACAAATGATAAAGACAAATTGGGAGGAGGTTTCCTCTACAGAAGGGAGAGGGAAGGTCTCCCTGAGGCAGTAACATTTGAGCCAAGAACCGAATGAACTAGGAGGAACCAGCCAAAGGAAAGAACATTTCAGGCAGAGGAACCAGCAAGCCCTAAGCTGGGACTATGTTTGGGGCTGGATGAAAATTGAGGAGAGTGACGCTGGTGTGCAGTTGTACTAGATCAATGAATCTGACACGGTACTCTGAGTAATCCTTGAACTTCCCTGGTGGTGTCTCAGGGGTGGAGGGGCCAAGGGTAGAGGCTCTCCAGTCTGCCACCACCCTCCCCAGCACACACGCAGCAGCTCCTCTTTAGTCTGAAGCGTATACTGGGGTCCTGCTGAAGATTTTGTCATCAAGAATTCTTGGTCTCAAAAGTCCTTCTCCACTCTTTAATTGTCCGACTCTGTGAAAATTTATCATACAACCTCTGTGATCCCTACAGAAGCATTGACTCGGCTCCACTCAATAGACAGAGTCGGGGAGCGCCCATTCCAGCAACATGACTCTCCTCTCACCAGAACATCCCATTCCCTTCCCCTCTAGTGGTGGACTGGAACCTCTGATGCCCTCCAAGCCTGCCCCAGATAGGGAGGCACACATGTGTCTGCCTCCTCCTAGTAGATTATACTGATTTCCTTTTCTTGCCCTGTCCGAATGAGAAACTCTATCCTACACAGGAGAGCTTTGAGGAGAGAGTTGAGGAATGGATCCAGTCTTTTCCAACCTGTAAAATGCAAGGATGGCCAGCTGCCTTTCTTCCTAACCCCAAAACTCATATCTTTCCTTGTCTCCAGACAACTGCCCAGCAACTCTCAAATAAGTCTCTACTGTCCTGGGGTTTGGGGTCAAGCACTGCGCAGAATGTGAAATCATCTTCTGGTAACAGGAATCTAATTAGCTCTTTGATTGATAAGAGGAAGCAGAGACCAAGAAGGATTTAAGCAATCTATTTCTCACGTATTTCAAAACAAGTGAAGAAGCAGAGAGGGCAACGGAGAGAAAGAGAAAATAAAGAGATAAAGCCTACGGAGCGTTTGGAGAAGGGAGATCAGTAAGAAAGAGAATAGGCTGAGGGAGAATATCAAGTGACTAAAAATATTAATCCTTTCTTCCCTCCACTCTGCCTCTGCTCCCAAACTCCGCTCTTCTCTCTCCCAGAGAGAACTTACCTGGAGGTTGATGATTTCTCTTTCTGATTCCATCTTCTGCTGCTCTCAAGTGCCTTCACACTCACCGGGTGCCGGTAACAGACTGCGTGGGCTATTCCAGGCTTTCCTGTCTGAGTCTCTGCTGCTTTCTTTGGGTGGGAGAGAGCACACAGCTGGCAGGACAGACCTACTATTCATCCATCTCATGTGGGATGCCTGTCTTGACCTCAGCCCCTGGGGGAAGTGTAGACAACCATACACGTGCAAGTGTGTTTGTGGGGGGGGGGGGGCGCACATCGGTAGGTGGCCTTTTGAGTTGGTAGTGACAGCATCGTTTTCTCCAGTGGCTCAAATACCCCTCCAGTCCCAGAGGAGCCATCTGAGGTCACTCAGCCTGCTTTGAGCTAGTAACTTTACTACTGGCATAGAAACCCTGCGGATTTGTCAAGGAACTTGAAAAACAACCTGAGGATGCTGTCTGACTTCACACTGGTGGACCTGAGTAGGGTCCCCAGTGACCAAGGCGGTGGGTGACCTCCAGCATGTTCCAAGACTTAGGGACTTCTGTTGTTCTTTCTCTTGTTCCCTCTATCCCTAAAGGTTAAAAAAAAAAAAGTACTTTATCTAATAGGCCCCAAAGCATAGCCTTATTCTACAAAGTGAGTAAACAGTACACTTTTATTGACAGGTTGTTTGGTGCCCACATTTTCTCCCTTGATTAGCCAGAAGGAGAGCAGGAAAAAGTGATACTTTCAAATTCTGTTTATGCAAGTAGTTGCATTTTTCCTACTTTTAAAATAAAGCTACCAGGAGTGAGTCTTTTTTTGGAAAGCTTTTCTCTTGTTTACCTAGAGTCTAAAACTTTCCTGGCCTGTTCCTGAGGCTAGTTTTAGACATCAGCTTGTGGGTGTGTCTGTGAGTGTGCATGAAGGGGGCGAGGTTACAGGGGAGTAACCCAGTTCAGAGTTTAAAGAGCGGGGAGAAGAGTAGCAACGTCACAAATTTACTCTTACCACTCTCAAACGTGCAAAACAAAGGCGGGGGATTTCTTTATTTCTGTTAAATGATCTAAAAAGTCTATGTAAGTCCCACCCTCCTGGACAAGTGGTAAGAAGGAGGGTGGGACAATGGGATGAGGGTTATATTTCAGTCTAATCTAAATAAGCATAGTTGGATTTAATTTAAATGGTAAACAGTTCGGTTTAGATAGAATGCCCAGTCTTTTGGATTTCTACCCTTCTCCCACAAAGATGGCATCTAGGTGCCTGGGAGAGGGATGTGATTATGTATGCTTGGTGGTGGAGGAGTGATGGCTCTTGTATGTACCCTGTGGGCTTTCTGTCTCTGCTAGTTTTTGCTATGGAGCTGCTGGGCTGGGCTGGGCTGCCTCCGGAATTGACGACTGTTGAGGAGAGACTGGGCCTGTTCTTCGGCCCATGCTGGCACTGGTGGCTGATGTCTGTGGCCAGGATAACTCATGGCCCACTCTCTCTCTGTCCTTGAGGACCCAGTGGGCTCCCTTGTTGACTCTGCCCTATCTTGGCTCTCATGGTAACGTGGACTATCCTGAAACCTGCTGTGACTCATGCAAGCTTCCATCCCAGTGGTTACCAGCTCAGTGTCCACCCTCTAAAATAATCCCCTCTGGAACTCTCCTACCAGACACTCAGCTAATGCTCCTGTCCCGCCTCGGGTACCCGGGAACTGCTAACAATCCTGGAGGAAGGTGAGCTCAGCCCCACTTCTGGAAATAGTTTGCTTCGATGTGACTGTTCCAGGTTGGTGCAGGGACAGCCTTTGAGGTGATCTCTTTCTAGACTCCAAAACGGGAGAGGGATGTCGAGCTCACTCTCTTCTCAGCGTTTTTTCCAAATTCTACCAGTCATATCCATCACTCCCTTCCCTCATAACTATGGCATTATTCTAAGCACTTTAACACACACTCACTTACTTAGTTCTCATAACAATTCTGCAAGGGAGGTAATATTATTACCACTGTTTTACAGATAGGAACCAGAAGCACAACTTCACGTTGCCCAGGCAATCCCCTGACTCCAAATCCATGCTTTTTTTTTTTTTTTGAGGAAGCTTAGCCCTGCTGCCAATCCTCCTCTTTTTGCTGAGGAAGACTGGCCCTGACCTAACATCCGTGCCCATCTTCCTCTACTTTATATGTGGGACGCCTGCCACAGCATGGCTTGCCAAACGGTGTGTAGGTCCGCACCTGGGATCTGAACCAGAGAACCCTGGGCTGCTGGAACAGAACGTGCGCACGTAACCGCTGTGCCACCAGGCTGCTCCCAGCGTCCATGCTCTTATCCATGACTTTGGCTCAGAGAGGAAAGACTGAGACACATGTCTGAATGCCTCCTTTCTCTTTCTCTGCTTTGCTTCTTCCGTAGTCCCCAGAATCTAGGATGAGAAAATGTGTGCTATGTCTTTCTTCTCCTCCTACTTGGTTAGGACGTGCCTTGTGTGGAACTCTATGATAATAATTCAGAGAGGAAATAAAGAAACTTAGAAAATCCCCATTCTCAACAGAACCTGACTATCAAAAATATCATCTTGCTGGAAAACCTTATTCTGGATGTCAGAAGCGAAATATCAACTCTTTCTTTCTCTTTGTATTCCTGCTGTGACCGTCCTGACCATCCTTTAGAACATATGCATGCAACTGGCTGAATAGAGGGGAAATCAGAACAAGAAAATGCAAAAGAGAAAAGCACCTGAATATATTTTTAAAACTTTTTTCTATTAACAAGTACATTGGTTTTAAAAGGAAACAGCTATAATTGGCTATAATAATGGTTTTGGTTTGGCAAGATCTTTCTGGATTTGGACCTTTCCCCCACCTCATAAGCATCATTTGGAAATAAATAGCAAGCAGGATTTGGAAAGTGGTTTGTCTACTGTGACTTTGGACCAGGGGTCTGCAAACTTTTTCTCTAAAGGGCCAGAGAGCAAATATTTTTTAGCCTTGTAAGTCATATGGTTGCTGTAGCAACTACTCAACTCTTATTGTGCCAGGAAAGCAGCCATAGACAATATGTAAACAAATGAGTGTGGCTGTGTTCCAATAAAACTTTATTTACAAAAACAGACAGTGGACCAGATTTGGCCCCAGAGATCATAGTCTGCTGACTTCTGTTCTAGAATATAAGCAGAAAGAGAATCTGGAGTTCTAATTATCACAAGCATGTCCAATCATCCAGACCACGTCTTTCAAGTCTGATTCCCACTTGAGAGGTACCAGCTGAGCCCCTACTGCAAGGCTAATATGTTAAACACTACGGAGATAAGAAAAATCACAAGACAGGCCCTTGTGACACGAGTGCATGGAAAGTTAAGCTATAGACAAGAGTGCTTCTGACATTTGGCTATGAGACTGAAACTACACCTACAGGAAGGCTGTTCAGTCTGGAGCGGTAAGGTTTCTATTTCTTTTTACTGCTAGGGTGACTTTTGTAAGCCCAAGGGACATTTTCAGGGAAACTGCCCCTTGGGAAGTATTTGTTTAGAATATGCTTGAACTTAAGTAAACACTCAAGAGTGACTCAGAAAGTGTTCACAGAATAGGGGGGGCTTCAATGAGACCCTAGGAGTGCCTTGCTATGCAGGAGCAGCAAAGAGTTGTAGGGTACTGAAGAAGCCAGCAATAAGAAGACCCCTTAATACTGAAAAGTGAGAAAAGCCCTACGGTGAAAACCGGGTGACCTAGGTTTGTCTGCGTGAGCTGAATCACTGTGTTTTCTTAGACAAGTTACTGAACTTCTCTGGGCCTTATATTCTCCTTTGTAAAAGTGAAGTTGTCAAAAAAGATGGTTCCTAAAACCCCTTCAGCTCTTAAATTCCGTTTCTAATGTGCGTTTATACTAAACACTTCTTGTGTAAGAGTGTAAGATCTCAGATCCAGGTCTGAATTTTATTATGTAGAAGTTAAGGATCCCTAATGGAATATGTATGTAATTAGAAAATTTTTAGGAAAAATTACCCCTGTCTGTTATCTCTGTTAGTGGAGACTAGGCAGGGCAGACATGACAAACAAGATACAGAAATGAGAATAAAGTGCTTACAAGCTCGTTTATGCTCATTTACATGTTAATTCAGCCACTTGCAAATTCGCTGCTCTGAGAATCCTAGGGCCAGGGTGGATGGGACGGGGGAAATTTTGGGGGTCTCTGGAGGGAGCTACCAGCATGGGGACTGATGAGGAGCCCAGGTTGGCCGAATGGATAGTTAAGAATTAGATTGGGTGACTCTAGTACTATCCAATAGAGCTTTCCTCAGAGATGGAACTGTTAGAGAACATCTCCACCTTCACTGTTCAGTATAGCAGCCCATGTAGGTATTGAGCGCATAAAATGTGGTTAGTCTGACTGAGGATCCGATTTTTAAATTTTATCTAATTTTAATATATTCACATCTAAATAGCTAGTAGCTACTATATTGGACAGTGGAGCTCCAGACCAAAATTCAGTATATTCAGAACATTGCTTAGCAGTGGCCATCACATATTTAACACGCCCATCCTGGCCGCTCATCTCTTGGTAGATGTTCATTAGGCAGAAGCCTGATTTGACATAAATAGGAACTCAGACACACAGCTCTCGTGGGAATGCCCCGTGAGGCCCAGGGATGCTCTTGGTTGTGGTAAGTAAAATTTCCCTTGGTTCTTTTGCATTCAGGGTAGGGGGATTTCAGCTGTGACTCACTGCCCAATGAGTGATTCATAGTAGAGCCTCCTCACGTTGACATGGAACACTTCTTACCTCTCACCTCTGTGAGGAAATTAGAAGGTGCCTGGCCCTCTCTTGGTACCTTAAGGGAGTGTCATCATTGATCTCTTCTTAGTAACAGGAGAGAGACCAGTGGTTTTCACACTTTTTAAAGTAAGGGAACCCTTTTCTTAAATGAAATCTTATGCAGAAGTTAATATAAAGGAGATTGAAGTGAAGCTGCTGGGATTCTGGGTCACATCCACTCCTGTCACACCTGTCCCACCCTCTATTCCTCAAGCTGTCCCTTCAGACACCTCTTGGGAACCACTCAAATTCCGGGCAGGCGGCAAGGTTTATAAGCCTCCAAAGGCCTTTGGGTGTGTTAGGGCTGAGCAATCACAAAGCACACAAAATTGTGTGGAGTTTTTCAAGTCTTGAAATGATATTAAAAAAAAAAAAAAAATAGGAAGAAGATTTAAAAAGCACAGCCAAAATTATGGCCGCTGATCCTAGCAGCAGATGTGATGCTGGCCCACAGAGACTTTTTTGCAGACAAAGTGTTCCTTGGACAGTGAAGTCTGAGTGTCACGGTGCACCATTTCCCAAAGAGCACAAAGGGCTCAGGGTTGGGGCATGATGAGGATGAAAGCCGGAAGGTGCATTGGGGAACGGGGTATAAAGGGTATGAAAACTACACACGACTCAAGACTGGTGGGAAGGGGCAGGGGCAGGAGGCCCAGACAGCACAGTCGCGGAATTCTGAGTAGAGTGTGGAAATCAGAGCTCAGAGACTGAAAAAACCTTATGAGATGAAGGTACCAGTCCAACCACTTCATCTTACAGATGACAGAGGCAGCTTAGTGCTGAAGGTGGAATTAGAGAATTAGAAGCTAAGTTTCCTGGTTACCCTTTTAAAGATTTTATTTTTTCCTTTTTCTCCCCAAAGCTCCCCAGTACGTAGTTGTATATTCTTTGTTGTGGGTCCTTCTAGTTGTGGCATGTGGCATGCTGCCTCAGCGTGGTTTGATGAGCAGTGCCATGTCCGTGCCCAGGATTCGAACCAACGAAACACTGGGCCGCCTGCAGCGGAGCGCGCGAACTTAACCACTCGGCCACGGGGCCAGCCCCCCCTGGTTACCCTTTTAATCACATGGATGTGTACATGTGAGAGTGTGTGTGTGTGTGTGTGTGTGTGTGTATGAGAAAACTAACATGGGAATAGTTGCTTATGGTTTCAAAGTACTCTGTACATATTTTATTTCATTTGACCCTCGCAATGACCCAGTTGCAATTTACAAATGAGGAAATTAAAACCAAAGTGACCTGCTCAAGATCACACAGCCACCAGGTGATGGAGCCAAGACTCAATTCAAGATTTCTTCTTTCTCTTTTCTCCACATGCCGTTACTTAACACACACCCCAACCCCTGCCACACACACAGAGCAGCGTGATCTACAATAGGATGTGACACACACACACACACACCCTGTCTCATTATTGCTACCCCAGCAGCGGAACTGAATGGGTTGTTGATGACAGTAACTCATTATCACCAAAGGAGACAGACCTAGTTTTGACTCCTGGTCCTACTATTTACTAGTTGTGTGTGTGTGTTTAAAAATAGACTTTATTTTTTAGAGCAGTTTTAGGTTCACAGCAAAATTGAGCACACAGTTCAGAGAGTTTCCCAATATACCCCCTGCTCCTGCACACTCGCAGCCTCCCCTATGATCCACATGGGGCACCAGAGTGGTACATTTGTCACAGTTCAGGAACCTACATTCACCCGTCATGATCACCCAAAGTCCACAGTGTAAATTAGAATTCACTTTTGGTGATGTACATTCTGTGGGTTTTGACTGGCTGTGTTTTTGAGCAAATTACTTTGCCTTCTTTCCCCCGTAAAAATGGAGATCATAGTACCTAATTTATAAAGATCATTGTGAGAACTAAACTAAATAAGATCATGGATGTAAAGCAAATTACCTGCCTAGCACAGAGTGAGAAGAAGTTAAATGGAGCTAGTGTTAAATTTCATATGGTATTATCAGTATAAGCCTGGCTGTTTAATCCTCCTGAGTCTTTCTCTTGTTCTCCTGTAGTCTGGGCCTAGATAATTCTGTCAGCTCTGGAGGTTCCTTACAGATATTCGTCTATGAAGATTTACTCTTCTGCTGGGAGGAACTTAAATGGTAAGTTTGGTTCGAGGAGGAGGAAGGGTTAGGGTGAAGCAGGACAAGACGCATGGATGGTCACAGAACTCTGAAGGTGGGCGGCAGGACACAAAAGCTCTGATCTGGACTCCTTGCCAAGAGAAAGAGAAGGGGAAGAGAAAGTGCAGAAAGGAAAAATCACAGTGTGGGGGTGAGCTGCTGCATGACTACCGTAAGTGTGAAACACAGAGACCTTTTCAGTGGGAGTCGGTCACAGGAGGCCTTCAGTACTGCAAACTGTGGAATATGCAAACCGAACCACGCTGCGCATTCATATCCCTCTCCTTCACACCATGTAACTTTACACACCTTCAGAGACGGCAGCTGGGGTAAATTAAAAGGACCAAAACTCCAGCATCTCTCAATTTTTCTTTGTAAACAGCCCCACTGAAAAGATTTTGTGGTGACTGCTCTCGGTTGCTCCTCTGACAACAAATCCCGCCCTGCTGTTCTGACAACATTTAGAGTCTGCACAACAGTATTGACATCACCATGTCATATACACCTGGTCTGTAAGTTCTTTGAGAACAGGGATGCTGGCGTCTACTTCTGAACCTCGCATAGCAGTCAACCCAAGCAGATGAGCACAGAGTGAGGGAGCCTGGGCTTCTGAGGACGGCTTCTTCTGCCTAGCATAGCCCTGGGGTTCCCAAACCAAGTCAGATGCCCGAAGAGATTCTTGTTAGAGAAACTGTGGGTAGCTCAGACCCAAGCGAGTGGGGTGCAGATCTGGAAGGGTTTCCTGAGTGCTTGTCATAATGTGACATCAATTGTTCTGTGATTTTAGGTGAGTCATTTCCTATCTGTTACTTTGGTTTCACTCATCTGCAAAACAGGGAAAACAATTTTATAAAGGAACATGTATTCACTTTTTTTTTTCCCTGATTACAAAAGTAATGTATGTTCTTTCTGGAAAATGTAGAATATGCCGAAGAATAAGGGGTAAAATAAAAATCACCCGTGAAACCACCCAGAGATAAACCTTGCTAACATTTCGGTTGACTGCTTCTCAATCTTTGCCCGCTGTGTGTGTGTGTGTTCTCAGAACCAGTCACACTATTTGCAAGGCCTAGTGCAAAATGAAAATGTGGAGCTCCTTGTTCAAAAATTATTACGAATTTTGAGACGGCAACAGCAGATCATTAAACCAAGTACAGAGCCCTTCCACGTACCAGGCCCTGTGCGACCGCGGAGTCCTGTGTCTGTGAAGCTGGCTCTTTGTATTCCCTCCTCAGAGTAATAATAAAATAATTTATTGAGTGCTTTCTGTGTGTTTAACTTAAATTTGTTCTAATTTAATTTAATTTCTCTAAAATAAATGTAATTCTTTCCCCACCCCCTCCATTTTGCAGATAAGACAACTGGGGATCAGAGAGTTGATAAAATACAGCTAGTAAGTTGCAGAGACCACATTCACACCTTAGTCCTTCTGATTGCAAGTCTATGCTTTCTTCAACTATGGCACACTTCCTCTCACACTAACTTATAAATCAGTAAAACAATTTTAATAAAATTGAGATTATACTATATATAAAATCTTATATTGCATTCTTCTCCATTTTATATCACGAGTGCTTTTTGCACTACGTGTCTTAGTCTGTTCGGACTTCTATAAGAAAACACTACAGACTGGGCAGCTTATGAACAACAGAAATTTATTGCTCACAGTTCTGGAGGCTGGAAGTCCGTGAGCAGGGTGCCAGCACGGTTGCAGGAGGGCCTTCCTCTGGGTCACAGACTCCTCTCTGTAGCCTCACATGGTAGAAGGGGCTGGAGAGCTTTGAAGGGCTCCCTCCTGATGAACCGGTCACCTCTCAAAGGCCCCACCTACTAACTCCATCACCTTTGGGGGTTAGGGCTTTGACATATGAATTCAGTAGGGGACACAAACATTTAGACCATAGACTATGTCATTAAATATAGAAGAAAAATAGTGGCTATTTGTGAGAAATAGTGAAGTTCCAGAAGACAAAGCATTGAGAGTAAGTCCATTGCAAGAGAATATTAAATACAAAGCACTGATGAGCCAGAGCAAGAAAAAGTGGCTAGTGGAGGCTTCACCATGTCCTCCATCTGATCAACAGGTCATCAACATCGCACTCTCCCTGCTCTGAATGTCCTCCACATTAAAGAAGATATATTTGCATACCCTCAATAGCCAAGGTTTTCGTCAAATTTTACTTTCCACAATTTGCAAAATGAAAGCAATAAGGTTTATTTTCCAACATAAATAATATTATATTGAATATAATTTTCAACCTCCCTCTTAGACACACACATGCACACGCACACACACATGCTCAATTAGCCCTGTAGGAGGTACATACTCACTCTCTCCCCCTTTACGAAGCTACCTATGAAAAGAGCCAGTTCTGAAGCTAATATTAAAAATCTCACTATACGGGGCCGGCCAGGTGGCACAGTGGTTAAGTTCGCACGTTCTGCTTCTCGGCAGCCCGGGGTTCGCCAGTTTGGAGCCCAGGTGCAGACATGGCACCGCTTGGCAAAAGCCATGCTGTGGTAGGCGTCCCACATATAAAGTAGAGGAAGATGGGCATGGATGTTAGCTCAGGGCCAGGCTTCCTCAGCAAAAAGAGGAGGATTGGTGGTAGTTAGCTCAGGGCTAATCTTCCTCGAAAAAAAAAAACCCCACAAAACCTCACTATATACCAGTCCAGACTCTTGGAAATTTACTTACTTTCCTTTAAGTCTCAGTAACCACATCTGTATCATAGAGCTCCTAAGAGCTACTTCAATAGCATAGAGAGGAAGGACCTAATAGGTAGGCCTGTCCCAAAGCTAGGGATTCCTCAACCAAGAGCCAGGTTTAAGTCACCGCAAATTAGAATTTCTTTGGGGACCTTAATTCCTCAATGAAAACGGCAGCCACATTTGTTGCCCCTGGGGTCAGGAACTGGGGGAGCAGTAAGGCCTGTCACAGCACACGCTTCCTTCCACGTCACAATTTATTTTTATTTTTGTATGTGAACTGCGCTTAAAAGGAAGACAGTGTACAGCTACCTTTTAGGGGAAAGAAAAATCACAAAATGCAACCCACAGCCTTAGGAGTGTGTGAGGGAAGGAACACTCAGGCAGTTGGTCGTCTCTAAAGTCAACTGAGTCTTGGGGAGCTGAAGCAGCTGAGTTAGGCAGACCAGCCTGAGGCAGTTTCTTCTTTAACAATAGCTAGTGATGTCACCTCCCCCACAGAAGGTGAAGGGCATTGGGGTAGGAAAAATCCCTGCCCATTTGGTATTGTTTCCACCTATCAAAATGTGTCTTTCTAAATGACTTGGTGCCCTTTGCTGGTAAGCACTCTCAACCCAACATTGTACCAAGAGATTTAATAAGAAATAACATTATTAGACTTGAGATATATACAAGATACATACAGAGTGTTTTTCCCCCAAATCCCTGTGTCTTGAGGATCTCCACCAGGAATGTAACCTCAGGTCAATGTCAATGAATAAGGAGGGGCAGGAATGGTCTGGGTTCCTGTGCTGTGTGCACTGGCCCTGTTCTCTGTCACGTGGCCCCTTTCTGCCCTGCCCGTGGGTTGGAGCTTCTTTTCTCTCTGATCTTTGCTGGCGCTTCTCTGGTGCCCTTTTCTCGTTAATAATAACTAACCTGAGTACGAAACTTCAGCATTTACCAAGTACTTTCACAGACATTATCGTGTTTGGGGCTCATGACAACTCTGGGCGTCACTTTCATTTCACAGATGAGGTTGAGTGAATTGCCCACAGTCAAACACTAGTTATAGCTGACCAAGGCTTACACTCGACTCTTTTTGCATCATATCTCCTGGCATTCTTTCCTCTGTAACTCGCTGCCTTGTTCAGACAGGCATAAAAACCTATCTCAGGATGCCCCGAGCTTGGCTGAGCCCCCATTTCCCTTCCTCGCTCAGTTCTCTTCCTCCCCCTCCATCACCAGCACTTCTCTCTACCCTTCTCAGTCACAGCATTTGGCCACTTCCTCCCTGATCCTGCGTAAGCCTGTAGTTTTCTCGCACTTTCAAATTTACTTTGAAAAGCTTACAAATGGGAAAGACCCTTAGACTTTTCTGCCTTTGATTCCTCCCCACTCCCCACTCGAGGTGAACGCCTCCTGGAGAAACTGACAGTCCCCGTAATCACAACGGTTACATGTTGCTGTGGGTTCTCATTATGATTACTGAATTATTGATATAGTATAAGTTTATTATAGAATATTTAGAGAGTAGCGAAAAGGAAAAAAATACCATAAATAACTTCATGATCTGAATACACTCTTGAACACAGTCTATTTTAATAATGATGATGTTTTAGGAAAAACTTGACTCTCCACTTACTCCTATAATTACCACACTACTTTTGCACTTAGAATGTCTTTTAAGCTAAAGTTCCCTTTTTAAGACACTACTGCCAATTCATGAGCACAGGGCACCATCGACTGCTCTGCCTTGGTCTGTTAGAGAGTAACCACAAACACAGTTTCATTTAAAGGACTAGTCAGTTATTTTAACAGTTCTGTTGCCCATTAGGTCAAAGAAGGCCCCTACGAGGAGAGCATTTGTACTGGCTAATCCTCGGGTGACGATAACTGTGCTTAACCAAACACAGCCAAGTCCAGATCTGGCCATTCGAAAGTTCTTCGCAATTTAGGCAAATTCAGAACATGTCCTCTGTTCACGGAAGAGGCTGCTTAGGAATAGAAGGAATATATAAAATGCATCTATATATTTAGTAGAACTCTTTGTAGCTTGGTTTAAAATTTCCTAGGTTTGGGTGTTTATGTATATTTGTGTCAAGTCATGACATAGATACATAAAAGGTTAGAGACAGAAAAGTTCGTGGTGGTGATGGGTGACGTGTAGGCTGAAGATACACCAGAGTCACTGGAAGATGGCCACATGTGTAACAGATGAATCATTAGGTTCAAAACGTATAAAGAACTACTATAAATCCACAGGAAAAATATAAACAACCTGGAAGAGAAATGGGCAAAGAACTTGAACGGGTGATGCACAGGAAAAGAGATTCAGTTGCTAAATATGAAGAAATGCTCCACGTCGCTGGTAATCAGGGACATGTAACTCAAAACAACAACAAGATACTGTTTTACATGCATGGGATTGGCCAAAAGAAAAACGTCTGACAATAGCAAGTGTTGGTAAAGATGTAGGAAAAAGAGATTCTCAGACACATCTGATGGAAATTACAGGGTGCATTTTGGAGAATAATTTGACAATATCTAGAAAAGTTAAAAATGTCTATATTCTAAGACCCCATGATCCCCTTCTGGGTTATACTCCAAGCAACCTTTCTCAGACGAGACTCTTCATCTGGACAAAAGAACAGGGACAATTATTTGAGTGACTGTTTTCTCAACTCTCCCAAGGATGGTGCATAACTAGTATCATTCTAGATGCATAGGAGAGAATTTAACTCATTACATACAGTGGTGGCAGCACTGGGATTTGTCTTGTTAAGCCCAATTGAGAAAGACTGTCAGAGAACCTCCCAAACATATTTACAATACCACACTACAGTAATAATAAAAAATTGGAAACATCTCGTTCATGTGTAGGGGAATGAATAAATAAATCACAGTACAGGTATAGTATGGAATTCTATGCATCAGGTCAAACAAATGAACCAGATCTATATGATTCAGCATAGCAAAATCCTGAAAACAAGTGTTAATTTAAAAAATGTAGAAGATAATAGAAGTATGATATCATTAACAAATATTTTATAAAATATACAAACTAAAACTACGTATTATTTATAAATATTTATTTTGTAGTAGAAACATCAAATTGGGACTTGGCATGCACCAAATTCCTGACAGTGGCTGCCTCTAAGTGGAGAGGGAAATCGATCTCAGGAGAGAAGGATGGGGGCTGTGACAGCCGTTGGGTCTGTTCGTGAATGTTCTGGCTCCCCTTCCAGGCTCATGGTAGGATTCCACTTTCTTAAATTCTTTGAAGTTAGGCACGACCAAGTGACTTACCTTGGCCAATAAAATGTGAGTGGAAGTGTTACTTCTGGGTGGAAGATTTAAGAACTATATGCACAATTTACTGTTCTTTTTCCTTTTGCTGTAGTGACTAGCAATGTCTCAGATTTCATTGTTTCATGCTACCAGCCTGGGTCCCGGAATGAGAACAATGCAAACAGACTTCCCAATGACCCTCAGTGAACGTGAGGCATGACTGAGAAATAGACCTTTGTTGTTTCAGCCACTAAAACTGTGCGATTGTATATTTGTTACTGCAGTACGGCCTAGCCCATCCTAACTCACACAAGGACTTCATCTTTATCTGTAATGTTTTATTCTTTCTTTTCATTTTTAAGGTCTAAAGAACATATGACTAAATGTTAACATTTGTTTATTTTGAGTGGAGAGTACATGAGGGTTATATTACTCTCTTTATTTATTTATTTTTTTTAAAAAGTCATCTGGAATGATTTTTCACAAAAAGTTTTAATATGCAGGAGGTAGGGATAATGTAGAAGGGATGTGTATTTTGAATAAACTCTGCACATTAATTTGATAGGCTTCCCTACCTCTTCTCTGATCTCAAAGGCAATTCTTTCATTTTATAGGAGAAGAAGCTGAGGCCTAGAAATAATAACTACCATGCTCTTCATCAAAGACCAATCTAATGCCACAGCCACTAGGCCTTTCTATAATAATCTTGACTCCAATCTAAGCTTGTTATAGCAAAAAATATGAAGATTTTTTACATTTATTGTGAAGCTACTGTCCAGGACACTGTCTGTTATATTCACAATAGCTCCTACAATAAGATCCTATGTGAGAAGAAATTTTTGCAAAGAATTTAGTTCCAGGAAAGTCTTTTTCTATTATGGATAGTTGGTAGGCATCTGCCTTTCTTTACAACTTGTTTCCCTTTTTGTTATGGTTGCCAGGAAGCTCAGAGACAAATGTATACTCAGTATGTATGGTAGCCTTCCTGGTTTGCTTCCTCTTACTTTAAGCAATCATGATTCTAACTTTATTGTCTGCATGTCCTTTGTTTAGCTATCTCAAACCTCTTCAGAAAACACAAGTGAATAAAACGTGAATCCTCTCTCTATCATACCACCTCGTTTTCAGGCTCTCTGTTGACTATGCTTCATTTCTCCTACAGCAAGGGAACTCCAACTGCAGGAGAGGCCTGCTCATCCATCCTTAGCATGGCCACTATGCTAGGTAAAAGCCTAAGGTGAGTTCTGATCTCCCACATTGGTTAGTAAGGGGGTTCTCTCTGCAGATACATATTTGGGGTCTATCTCGTATTTCTAAAGTAGATGTTTCTACAACCATCTATTCCTCTCCTCCTCACACAGTATTTTATACTAAACATCCAAATGAGAAACACAGAGTCAGGAGAATTCAAAGTGCTCAGTAATACACCTACCCTGTAAATTTAAGTAAAGGAATCATTTCAGTAGTGAAAAATAGCCTTGTGCCAGGAGACAGGCTCCTTCACTTCTATTTTGAGGAGTGCTGTTATCTTTCTGTGTGACTTGGCCAAGGTGGGATTTGGCTTCATTTCTGTGTAATGTGACATATCTTCTAACTCTAACTTTCTACCAATATTTCATTTCTAAAAATGAGAAATAATGACTTTCTTGTATTATCTTAAGTTCTCAAAATAAAAAATAGAAAACATACAAATATACAAATTTTAAAAAGAGCCAAAGAACCAAATAAAGGTGAAATATTACATCTTAGCAAGCATGTGTTCAACGACAGGTCGTGGAGGAAATCGGTTCCCCGAGCATGTAGCGCCCTGTGAACACGGATGACCTCTTATTCTCCAGGGTGGGGCTAGGGTGATGTGGGGGCAGAATAATTTCAGATGTGGCTATTTTTCAGCACTCCAAGAGCAGCTTGATTTTATAACGGAAAGGAGTTAGAGGAGTAGAATCAATGCCAATATGATCAACTAAGGCTGTTTCCAAACTAGTACTCTGAGGAAACTATCTTAAGAACTGCTAAGAAGGTATACCTAGTGGTTAAATCTGAAAAATTAAGTATTCTCTATCTGTCTGTTGGAGAATCGTAATGCATATTTGCACATTAAAGATAGAGAAGTCATGCAAAAAAGAAACCTGCTTTCACTTTTTTTAATCCAGTCCTCAAATTTTACTTGAGCATGGAACTCGTTTCCTGCTCACTTCTAGCACACCTTCCATGGCAGCCTAGGGAATGTTGCACTAAGACAATATTCTGGCCTCTGAATCAGGACTCCTGGACTCTTCTGTGGGGTTCTGCCACAGTGTTGTTGAGTAACTGGGTCAGGCCTGTTAGGGTCCTGATTCCCCCACTTGAAAAATGAGGAATATAACACTTGTCTACACTTAACAGGGGTGAGCTGGATAATGTCCATGAGGGCTTTGAACATCCCAGAAACTAGGTTCTAGAGAAACATTGTCATTGTCTCAGCCACATGAGCACAATAGGATAATAAGTCACATCATTAAATACAACAACTCTGGACCTAGCAGATGCCAAACACTTAGCTTTCTAGTCTCTGAAGGGATTTATATAAATTCCATACACTTTGGTAAGCAAACCCATTTCATACTGGTGCCTGTTTCAAATATAGATTGAGAAGAGAGGAAAGGAAAGAAAGAGGAATAGACAAACTGAAGAAATAGAGAGTACAGTAACGACAATAATAATAGTTAACGTCTACCGAGTACTTACTATGTGCTAGGCATTGTGCTAAACAGTTGAAGCACATTATAGTTAAACTTATCCATTGAATCCTCACCAAAATCCTGAGGAAGACATGATAATTATGACAAAATTGAAGTTTAGAGAGATTAAATGACTTGTTCAAGGTCATACAGGTATTAAGTGGCAGAGCCAAGACCTGAACCAGGCCTGTCTGCCTCCAAAGCCCACACCTCACTAATGTTTCCTGATGTGTAATGAGATGATCCTAGGTGGTAAAAAAATCTATTTTTATTGTAATAGTTTGCATTTTAATGTATATTAGAAAACTATAACATGCATAGCAAACCCACTGTTTCATTAGTGAATATTATACATGAGGATAAGCAAAAAGATTTTTAAGTGTATTTTTTAAAATATTAAGAAAATTATAGCATGAGTGGTACATGAAAATGTCAAAACCCATAAAGGTAGTGTGCTGGTGACTGAAGCTGGAGAATCTTTGCAATATCCCCTCTACCTCCCAATAGAGACATTAGAGGCAAAAAGCTGAAGACTAGTTGGATTCACTTTAGCAAGACTTTGAGCTTGCTGCTGTCCTCGACCAAACCGAAGTGTCCTCTGGGTTCTGCAGGAGGAACTGCTTGAGAGGAAATCAAGTTCTGTGAAAGCTGAAGGCTGGCAACTGTGGCTGTGTTCACCTGGATGGGGATGGGGGTGCGGCAGAGGAAAATATCTCTGATTGTGAGATCTGATTCACAGAAAATCACAGACTGGCAAGCACTACCTCCTACAGAGAAGGAAACGATGCCTTGAAATCCTTGGCAACCCTCTCCCTGACCTCCCAACCATGAGCAGTTGCCTGGCTCATCTTCTAGCTCTGTGAAGAAGAAGAGGGTCTTAGTTAAGACTTTCTAGTTGCAAAAGAAACCCATTCACCTGGTTCAAACCAAGGAGAAAAAAAGGAAGAAGTAGAAGTCGAGGAGTTTGGTGGATTTACTGGGTTTCTTATAGACCGCAAAGAGGTGGAAGCAAGAGTAGGGATTAGGACCCCAGATTGCTGTCTGCTTCTTTGTCTCATCTCTGCGTCTCTCTGGTTCTGGTTCATTCTCTGTCTTTCACAGCTTCATCAGGCATGACCATCTGGGCCCTAGCTTCATATCACTTCACAATTCTAGCCTCTAAAGAACAAGTACTAGGTCTCAATTCTACATTGCCATGAGAGAGTCAGATTGGCCCAGCTCAAGCGGGGAGTCCAGTGCATCACAGCCAGGGGGTAGAACTGGCTCTTCTGAAACCCAGCATCTTTGCACCAGTTGGTGTTGGCTCCTGTGAATTCTAACAGACAAGACTTGGGTCAACTTCTGTGAAATAAGTTCCCCATGGCTCTCATTTTTCCCGTTCTTTCATTTCAGCAAGTTTCTTTTTTTTAAAGGAAGATTAGCCCTGAGCTAACATCTGCTGCCAATCCTCCTCTTTTTGCTGAGGAAGACTGGCCCTGAGCTAACATTGTGCCCATCTTCCTCTACTTTATATGTGGGATGCCTACCACAGCATGGCTTGACAAGCGGTGCCATGTCTGCACCAGGGATCTGAACCGGCGAACCCCGGGCTGCCGAAGTGGAACGTGTAAACTTAACCGCTGCGCCACTGGGCTGGCCCAGCAAGTTATATTTTGATATTTGGTGTTTCAGATTGGTGAGTGGATTTCCTCCTTCGGGAGCAATGTTTATTTCATTTTGCCAACTCTGGTCTTCATGAGGCTTGAGGGTGATGGACATTCACAGAGTGATAAAGCTAGAATCATTTGGGATACAGGGAATTAAAGAGCTAGGCAGTTAGTAATGGTTACAGAGTACCCACTAGCCCTGTGCATGGTGCTCTGGGACTGCCGAGTGATGATGTTGATTATAATTACAATGATGGTAACAGCGACAAAAGAAATTAGAAGGATGGACCTTATGAAAAGATATAAGAATATGAATAGCAGGGCTGGCCCTGTGGCTGAGTGGTTGGGTTTGCACACTCTGCTTCGGCGGCCTGGGATTTCACTGGTTCGGGTCCTGGGCACAGAACTGTGCACCACTCATCAAGGCATGCTGTGACAGCGTCCCACATAGAAGAACTAGAATGACTTACGACTAGGATATACAGCTATACAACTATGTTTTGGGGCTTTGGGGAGAAAAAAAAAAAGAAGACTGGCAACAGATATTAGCTCAGAGGAAATATTCCTCACCAAAGGAAAAAAGAGAGAGAGAGAATATGAATAGAGAAAAGAAGCACAAATAGATATTTCCATGTAGCAAGAAAGAATCCTGAGCTAAGGACTCCCAGACTTGAGTTCTAGACTTGGCTTTGTTCCTTAGCTAGCTTAGTGATCTAGACTAATCACTTAGCTAGTTGGGATCCTTATTTATAAAAACTGAGTTGATCCTTTAAGGCAGATATTTCTATGACCCTATAGTCTATAACTCTATGCCTGGAAGAGAAAGGGGATCTTGGAGTAAGTCCGGGTGATCAGAGCCAGGTGAGGATCAGAAAGGTCTGGTTTCTTAGAGGAGATAAATTTTCAAGAGAGATTTGAAAGGTTTTAGGACAGGCTTTAGTAGAAAGGAGAAAACAAGGTTTGGTGTAATAGGAAAGACCTAAGATAATGATTTAGGAGTAGGAAAGAGAAGTATGATGCTGGAGAAAGAACCCTGGACCGAAATATGATCTGAATAAATCATTTCTCTTTTCTGAGTCTCAGCTTCCTCCAGCTTTGCTTTTCAGAGAAGAAAATTGCACAGGGAAGGAAATGGCAATCAGGTTTGTCTAGCTGAAGCAGAGCCTGAATTAAAGTATAAAAAAAAACTAAGGTGGGTGGGAATGAGGAAGGCTGGTGAGATGTCTTGACACTTGTATTAAGGAATTTCCCTGGCTTAGACCAGGGCAATCGGTTTTTACCATCAAATTCCCTTTGGTTTTCACCTTTAAAATTCCAAGATTGCAACTTGCAACCCTCTCTTCGTCACTGTAACTGTTTGTCAGCCTATTGAACATTACCAGTGCTCAAGGGAAAGGAATCAAGACTGGGACAAACTATTTTATACAACGGCAGCAGTAGCAGGTCTCCAAGATGACTCCAAAAGACGTTAAATACAGGAAGACAATGTCATTGAGGGCAGCCGAAGAAGATGGGCTGCAATCCTGTGGAGGAGCCAAAAAAGCAACTTCATAGAAAAAATCCTTCTAATATGCAGAATTACAATCTCTGAACACAACAAGCTGCAGGGCTCTATTTTGATTTTAATGACTGCATGACTCAAGATGAAGGGCTGGCAGGTTGAGACCTGAATTCTCCCTCAGCTATATGGGGCAGTTGGCGGTAGCCCGTACTCAGCCATTTTTCAAATAAAGCCTTTAAGGATCCTAGGAAGCCAACTGAAAGGAATCTGTTGTTCCTTAGGTTAGAAGAAGAGCAGAATGAAGTTGCTGGTGGAGGTAGAAGATAGAAGGGAAACAGGAAGAATGCAATGAGTCCAGAGGACTTAGTTTTTAATTGTATCTTAAGGTAAAGGGGCTCAGTAAAATAGTCCGAGCTCTCTTTGAAGGATTTTGGTGTGTTTTTCACCCTGTAGCTACCCTGAGACCAGAGTACCAGCTTTCCTTACAGACAGAGAGAGAGAGTGAGCCAGAGAGAGAGCTGGAGGGAGAGGGAGAGAGAATGATAAGAATGATCCTTTTTTCCTCTGAGATAAAACCCCAAGCTCTATTCTATTCTATTCAAAGAAAATTGTCTCTCCGGGATTTTTTTCCTTCACCCATCATGTCTTATTCAGGAATGAAAGAGAGGGAAATAAAAGAATGCTAACATTTACCGAGGGCCTTTTGTGTGCTAAGCACTTTCTCATCAGCTATTTCGTTTAATCTCCACATTTTTACAGATGAGGAAACTGGAGTGTCAGAATTTTTAAGTAACTTAAGGTCTTTTCGTTATAAAAGGCAGAAGTGGGATTTGATCCTAGTTCTTGACTATCAAGCCCTGGCTCTTTCCACCCTGAAGGTCGATGAGCCAGGCCTGCTGCAGGCCACTAGCCACCAGCGGGACCAGATGAGTTGCGCGGCTCAGAGCAGTGTTCTCAAACTCGAGGGTGCCGCAGAACCGCCTGGAGGGCTTTTTAAAACTCAGATTGCTGGACTTCACCCCCAGAGATTCTGATCCTGTAGGTCTGGGGTGGAGCCCGAGAATTTGCATTTCTAACAAGCTCCCAGGTGATGTTCATGCTGCTGGTCCATCCATCATACTTTGAGAATCACTGGCTTAGAGTTAATACATGTCCAATAACGGAAAAGCATCTCCCAGTACATAATCTAATGACAGTGGAGTTAGGGGACATGGCAGTGTCACTTGTGTCTGAAGCCTAGCACATCCGAAGCCGTCCTTGGAATGGAATTCTCCATGTTCTGAAAGCTGACGGAACCATGTTTTCTTGATTTCTGGTTCCATGGCAAGATTTCACCAACAAAACTTTCTCACTCACTAATGTGTAAAATTAGAGGATTCTGCATTTGAAAATTTGTCTACTTGCTATGTTTATTCGTAACCCCAGAATCAATCCTAGCAGTGCTTTTGAGGTCATACACAGACATGTGCAGAGCTGTGAAAAGTCTGAGATGCCTGAAGCACATGCATATTCCCAGCTGTCAAACAAGACAACGCCCTGCCTTCTTGTTTGAGCTCTTCTTCTGTAAACGTGTCCTATTTGAGGTCCACTTAGTGCCATGTTTTTCACAGTTTTGTACTTTTTATTGGTGATTTTGCTGTTTAAAAAGTCTCCAAGCTTAGTGACAAGGTGCTGTCTCAAGTGCAGGAAGGCTCCGATGTGCCTTACGGAGAAAACAGATGTGTTAGGGGAGCTTTCTTCAGGCGTGAGTTTTAGTGCCGTTGGCCATCAGTTCAATGTCAATGAATCAACGATATATATTAAATTAAGATGTTTTTAAACAAAAATACACATAAACGATCAGTTGAGGAAAATGTTGTGACCAGAGACTTGTAGGAGCCTAAGCCTGTGTTTCTGCTAAGAGCAGTTTCAGCATTCACTAATTTCATGTTTGCGGTGACTTCACAGAACACCACTACCACAAAAAAGGAGAATTGACCATATATTGTAAGGAAGCTGAGGCGGTAAGGTACAGGGAAGAACCACAAAAAGTAAGATTAAAAAATAGGAGAAAAACTTGGAAATTGACTCAAAGACCACATAAGGCTTAGCAAATGCAAATATATGTATATAAGTTGTATGCAAAACTATATTGTTTCTCTAGTTATTTCGTATGCCGAATATAGGAAAATATTAGTGATAACAGTTACTGTAACATCTCAGCCTTCTCTTACTGTTTCCTTGCAGATAATATTTTGTGTTTCAAGAGTAAATCTTGTGTCCCCACCTTCATCAACCCTGTCTTTCGAGAACTGTCAGCACCCTCCGTACCACCAGGCCTCTCACATTCAGTGCCCAGGCCTTGGAGGAGGAAGGGCAGGGGCCTCACAGCTGCTGTTTATCTCACTCCTGTTGTAACCAGAGAACAATGGATCCTGCCAATGGAGGCATGAGAACAATGCTTCCACTGTTGGCATAGCAGCTAAAGATGGGACTGTAAACTTGGGTATCATTCCGGCCCCTCTCCCTTGGTTCTGAGTTTTCTCAAGAGCTTAGCCACTTTTCAAAGATGTTCTGTTATGCTGGGAAGCCAGGAGAGAAATCTAGTATCTAATGCAGCGCAGAAGCATACACATGCTAAGAATGCAAATAAATGGCCTAGAACTCACACCACACTTAGCAAAGAGAACTGTCTCCTCACAGGTTTGGGTGGGGCTAGCACCATGGAATCCTCCAGTCCTCAGCATAAGCACAGCAGGACTGAAATGTTTTTGGGGGAGAGGTCCAGCTCGCATGATGGAATTGAGGCAGGACGCTCACTGAGTTAGAACAATAAAGATCATCGTCAGTTCAGTATATGGAGGTGGTGAGTGTTGTTTTTATGTTCTATCTTGAAAAGTCTGTGATTTTTATAAACACTGTCATAGTCTTCAGTCTGTCCCAGAATCGACACTGATTCTGTGTGCTATTGACAGTTCTATTACACTCCCAGCAATTCAGGTTTTCCTCTGGGACGCTTGATGGGGCTGCGAGGGCCTGTTTCCTCAACACTATGCTCATGGGTTTAAACTGATATTTTCTCCTACAGCACATTCGCTTTGCTTTTAGCCACCACTTGATGAGATAATGTGCTTATACTCATTTTTCGTGTATTGATCTTCTTGTCTCTTTTGTTTGACTTGCTTCATGGCAACATTCACGTTCTATTAACAGAGTGCACTAAGGCTGCATCTGAAACATGCCTATAGTGACAGTTCTAGCAATTAGTCGGTAAGGGGTTAGGACTTGAAAGTGAGTAGGAGGAAGGTGAAATATAGTAGGATGTCTGGAAAGAGGAAGAGGGAGTGGGAATCAGAAGCAATTTTGCTACCAGTAAGGTCTTATTAAGAATATTCAGAGAACCAACTCTGTAGTAATGTTCTCAAATCATTTAATTTGTTGCCATTTGATTTTTTTTTTTAAGATTTTATTTTTTTTCCTTTTTCTCCCCAAAGCCCCCAGGTACATAGTTGTATATTCTTCGTTGTGGGTTCCTCTAGTTGTGGCATGTGGGACGCCGCCTCAGCGTGGTTTGATGAGCAGTGCCATGTCCGCGCCCAGGATTCGAACCAACGAAACACTGGGCCGCCTGCAGTGGGGCACGTGAACTTAACCACTCGGCCACGGGGCCAGCCCCCGTTGCCATTTGATTTTAATGTTTAATTGGACACGTTTTGGGGGGTGGTGAGGAAGATTGGCTCTGAGCTAACATCTGTTGCCAATCTTCCTCCTTTCTTTTTTTCTCCCAAAGCCCCAGTACATAGTTGTGTATCCTAGTTGTAGGTCCTTCTGGTTCTTCTCTGTGGGACGCCGCCACAGCATGGCTTGATGAGGGGTTTGTAGGTCTGCACCCAGGATCCCAACCAGCAAACCCCGGGCCACTGAAGCAGAGCACGCGAACTTAACCACTGAGCCACGTGGCCAGCCCCTGGGCACTTTTCTTCTGAGTCATTTTTATTATTTTCTCTGTGTCTCTCATTTCTCATCCTCTAGTGCTTCCTTGGTCATTTTCATTGTTCGTTTTATATCTAGTTCTCGGAATCCTTCACCTTCCTTCCAGTTTCCCACTGTTTCTACAGGTTCTAAAACCCATATCTTTACTCAGAGCCTTCATCAAACTATGTCTATCTACACCAACAGTTACACATAGAGTGCTTGCTCTGGGCATGAAACTATCCTAAGCACTTTATATACATGAATTCGTTTAATTCTGATGACACCTCTATGAGACAGATTCTAGTATGACCCCAATTCATGGGAAGAAACTGAAGCACAGGGAGGTCAAGCAACCTGACCAAGGTCACCCAGCTGGGAAGTGCAGAACCAAGGATACAAACAGGTTGTCTGGCCCTGTAGTCTGTGCTCTTAACCACCACACATATACCCTCTCACTCACAGTGAATGATATGCCTTGTACAAGCACTGCCACATTCTCGCTGGTGCCTAGGACCCGTGATCTTCTGTGCATCTGAAGCTTCCCTCAGCAGGCTTTCACAAAAACTACTGTGGTGGACATGACGACAGGCCACCCAGACTCCCTGCTCAAGGAGTGACTTGTGGTCCCAGCTGCTGGGAATGTGGCTGACAGCTGCAGGCTTCAGAGAGCCCCCTTGCTCAAGGTCACGTCCTTCCCAAGGCAGCCCATATCCCATGACCGAGGAGGATATAAGGACTCTGGCTGTTTCAGCCAAACGCAGAATCACTTGATGAGCCGTTTTAGTTCCAGGGCTCCCTGTGGGGTTGGATGAGGCTGTCATCAGGCCTACATTGCAGCGCCACTTCTCCTTCTACTCCATTTTGCTTCCTCCCTCTTTCTTCCTCAGTTATTGATCCCAAAGGCACTCTAGTAAACTGAGACTATTACCGTAGGCCTCGGGCACTTCAAAAAGAGTACAATCTTCACTCTGTAGGCTAAATGAAAGGAAAGAGACAGGCATATGGAAAAGCCAAGAACAAGGAAAATATTGATGATAAATTTTAAAGATGCCAGATTCATCATCTTGCGTCACTTTAATTCAGTTTCTTCCATTGATCATTTCTGGGTAATTTTATGTCCTCTAAAACTTGTATGGAACAGTATGGCAGTTCCTCAAAAAATTAAAAATAGAATTACCCTATGATCCAGCAGTCCCGCTTCTGAGTACAGATCCAAAAGAAGCGATCACAGGGTCTCGAAGAGATATTTGTACACCCATGTTCATAGCAGCATTACTCACAACTCAAATGTCCATCAATGGATGGATAGCCAAGCTAATTTTGATGTATATGCACAATGGAATATTATCCAGCCTTAAAAGAGAAAGGAAATTATTACCCATGCTACAACATGGGTGAACTTTGAAAATAATATGCTAAGTGAAATAGACCAGTCACAAAAAGGCAAAGACTGTATGATTCTACTTATCTGAGGTACCTGGAGTAGTCAAATTCATAGAGACAGAAAGTAGAATGGTGGCTGCCAGGGGCTGGGGGAAGGAGGGGTGGGGAGTTGCTGTTTAATGGTACAGAGTTTCCGTTTTACAAGATGAAAAGAGCTCTGGAGATTGGCTGTACAACAATGTACATGTGCTCAGCACGACGGAACTGTACACTTAAAATGATTAATATGGTAAATTTTATGTTTTGAGTATTTTACCACAATTTAAAAAAAAACCTTTTATGAGACAAGAAGTCAAAATTAAATTTTGGCAAGGGAGCACTTAAGAGAATATTTCTCAGACTTTTTCCTGTGTACACAATTCTCCGAAGATGGTCACAGATCTGAAATCCTGCCCAGTGTGTGCCTTTGAAGGAAGGAGGTAAATCTTACCTGCTAGGATACAACCAGAGAAGTCTGGATGAACCACGGAAGAGAAGCAGCAGGAAGTTCTCGGGGGAAATAGTGCCAAATACAGGAGTGCTCGCCACAAGGCTTGACATGTGGAGGCTGTGGGGACAGACACTTCTTGTGTCCTACAAAGATAATCTGAAGGCAGAATGATGAAGAGAATGGAGAGAGTGCACGGGTTCATGGCTGCAAACGAGCTGGAGCAGGTTGTATGCCACAGCCAAGGGAAACTGGAAGGAAAAACCATTTGCTGTGAAGCTTAGAGGGCAATCATAATAGCAGGTACTAAACAGGAAGAACCAGAAAAACGGTTCTTGAAGCCCCATTCAGCAACTCTAGAGGAAAATGCCTACAAGGGCTGAAAGACCGACATTTTGAAAGCAAAGATGACAGAGCAGGGCCAACAATAGTCAGGCATCAGACTGAGGATTCTAGCAACCTGCGGCAGAAGCTGAAGAGACATTGTGATAGTGCATCTCTCTTCCTTGGTGCCAGGTGGTGATCTGGCCTTGGCCTTGGCTCATGACAATGAAAGAGTAGCCAAACAAACAAGCCAAGAGGAAAGCTAAACCTTGTAGGGGTTCAATTTCAGAGCAACCCTAACCAAGTGCCAAAGTGAAACTACTTTCCTCAAAGCACTACAGCTATAGATGCCCCATTTGACACCAGGTGAGAATTATCTGTCCCGCTCATTAATTCTCCTCATCTCCTTTTCCAGAGGCCCCTTAAAATTGCTTTATTAATTTAAGATGGTACAGGTTTGGCCTGGACATTGCTGAAGGGGTCCATTTGAAGAATTTTCAGCATTATTTCCTCCTTTCCTCACTTCTTTTCTTCCTTTCTTTGTTTTTTTGGGGTACTTTTTTATTGTAGTAAAACACACATAAAATTTACCACTTTAACCATTTTTAAGTGTACAATTCAGTGACATTAATTACATTCACAATATTGTGCACCCATCACCCATGTCTATTTTCAAAACTTTTTCATAGCTCCACACAGAAATTCTGTACCTATTAAACAATAACTCCACATTTTCCCCTCCCCAGACCTTGGTAACCTCTGACCTTTCTATCGCTATGAATTTGCCTATTCTAGGTACCTCAGATAAATGGAATCACATGATATTTGTACTTTTGTGTCTGGCTTAGTTCACAGAGTATAATGTCTTTGAGGTTCATCCTTCTTCTAGCAGAATTTCCTCCTTTTTTAAGGCTGAATAATGTTTTATTGTATGTATATATCACATTTTGTTTATCCTTTCATCTGTCCAACACATGGTTGTTTCCACTTTTTGACTATTGTGAATAATTCTGCTATGAACGTGGATGTAAAATATCTGTTCGAGTTCCTGCTTTCAATTCTTTTGGGTGTACACTTAGAAGTGGAATTGCTGGATCATATGGCAGTTCTATGTTTAGCTTCTGAGAACTGCCAAACTGTTTTCCCATAATGGCTGTACCATTTTACATCCCCAGCAGCAATGCATAGGGGTTCCAGTTTCTCCACATCATTACCAACATTTAATATTTTCAGGGGTTTTTGTTTGTTTGTTTCTTTTTGTTATAGCCATCCTAGTGGGTACGAATTGGTATCTCATTGTGGTTTTGATTTGCATTTCCCTGACTAGTGATATTGATCATCTTTTTATGTGCTTATTGGCCATCTGAATATCTGCCTTGGAGAAACATCTGTTCAAGTCCTTTGCCAATTTTTGTATTGGGTAGTGTGTTTTTTGTTGTTGAATTCGAGGAGTTCTTTTTTTTTTAAAAGATTTTATTTTTCCTTTTCCTCCCCAAAGCCCCCTGGTAGATAGTTGTGTATTTTCAGTTGTGGGTCCTTCCAGTTGTGGCATGTGGGATGCCGCCTCAGCATGGCCTGATGAGCAGTGCCATGTCCATGCCCAGGATTCGAACTGGCGAAACCCTGGGCTGCCGAAGCGGAGCACGCGAACTTAGCCACTTAGCCATGGGGCCAGGCCCTCTAGGTGTTCTTTATATATTCTGGATACTAATCCCTTATCAGATATATGATTTGAAATATTTTCTCCCATTCTATGGGCTTTAGCTTCTTAATAGTGCTCTTTGATGTACAAATATTTTTAATTTTGACAAAGTCCAATTTATTTACTTTTTCTTTTGTTGCCTGTGCTTTTGGTGTCAGATGCAAGAAATCATTGCCTAATCCAATGTCATGAAAATATCCTCTATGGTTTCTTCTAAGAGCTTCATAGTTTTAGCTCTTTTGTTTAGGTCTTTCCTCCATTTTGAGTTACTTTTTGTGTATGGTGTAAGGTAAGGGGCCAACTTCATTCTTTTGCATGTATACATCTAGTTTTCCCAGCACCGTTTGTTGAAAATACTGTCTTTTTCCAGTGTTATTTTCTTTTATGTTTACATTTTTTAGGTTCCCTGCTATGGTGAGACAAGTGGGAATTACTTAAATTGTAAGCAATATATAAGCAAAATATGTTATATTTAAGTAAATATGGTAACAAAATCAGATAACTGTTATATAGAGCTGTTAATATTACAAATCTAAGTTTTGCCTCATTCATGATGCCCTACCTCTGCAGCCTAAAATGATTCCTTCTTTTATTGATCTCTTAGCTTTCATTATCTATGATTTTTTTGTTATTAATTGGCCTACCTTTTACTCCAGCCACTGCTGAAGCAACCAACTTTTCTCTGGTATAATTCTTGTATTCCACCTCAGAACTCAGAGACTGAGGTGAGGAATACCTGCAAACCCAACCAGCACTCATGCATACACAGCCTAGATGTGCAGGGGAATCAGTGCCCCATGGGGTAAACCTTGACCAATGGGATCAGGAACCAGTCCTTCCTGATCTCAGGTGGATAATTCTGAGGCCATTCAACATGGGTCCTCAAAAAGTCCTGAAGAGATGGAGACAGTTTCCTACAACAACCAATTTGAGAATACGCCTTTGTATTGGTTTTCCCTTCTTTCCCATTTCACTCTTCCCAGTTTCATGTCCCATGTCCCATGTCCCATACTCTTCCAGTCCCATGACTGCCTCCCTCTCCCCTCAAAAACCTTTTACTCAAGCCTTGCTTTCCAGGAAGAACACAAGTGATACAGTAATCTCAGTCTTTTGATAGCTCTTGTATTTCCTTTTTTTTAAGTCAAAAATAACAAATGATTTTTTGTAACCAGTGATACAAGATTAAGAGGAAAGTAAATGTTAGGAGTCAGCAAGGACTTGGCTATTAAGACAGAAATTCTTGGTTTCTGTATTAGACTAAGCAAAGGCAATAGCCTGAAAATAGCCTTCTTATGGAATCAGCTATTTTGCAGCCACTGTCAGTTGACTGGAGGCTATAATTTCTCCTTTCTTTCATTATAGTGCCTCTTTCACAATGCATTGCTCCGTGCAGGGAGAACTGGTGTGATAACTTCTCCTATATAACTGTGCCATCCTCCTTCCTCTTGTTTTTTTTTTTTTTTTTAAAGTTTATTCATTTGTTTTTAAAGTGTACAATTCAGAGTTTTCGGTATATTCATAAAGTTGTGCAGGCATCATCACCATCAAATTCCCATTTTCATTACTCCGAACAGAAACCCATACTCATTAGCAGTCACTCCCAATCCTCTCCGCCCCCAGGTCCCTGGCAACCACTAATCTACTTTCTGTCTCTATAAATTGCTCTATTCTGGACACTTATTATTCATGGAATCATACAACTTGTGGCCTTTTGTGTCTGAATTCTTTCACTTATCTTAATGTTTTCAAAGTTCATCCATATTGTAGCATGTATCAATACTTCTAATGATCTTTTTTCCTGACACCAACCATTTCCTTGATATCAACTGGGTATCCTACAATTTAATTCAACTCTGACACTAACTTCTGGAGCTGGCATCAGACCCTATAGGTTAAAGGTTCACTCTCACAAGACTGCCCCCACTTCAGACACCAGCCACAAATGTAGTGCCCAGGCTACCTACGTTCCTGCCCATCCAGCTACAAATTCAGGGGTTTCCATGACCCGCACCTAGGTTTGATAATTCATTAGAACAACTCTGACTCACAGAACTCAGGAAAGCACTTTACTTACTGTTATTGGTCTATCGTAAAGAGTACAACTCAGGAACAGCCAAATGGCAGAGGTGCATGGGGCAAAGTACAGTGAGGGGAGGCACACATCTTCCATGCTGTCTCAGGGCGTGCCACCTTCCCAGCACTTCAATGTCTTCACTAACTCAGAAGCTCTCCAAACCCCGTTGTTTAGGAATTTTTAGGGAGGTTTCATTACATAGGCACAATTGATGAAATCGTTAGCCATTGGTAATTGAACTCAATGCCCTGTCCCTCTTTCCTCCCAGGAGGTTAGGGGGTGCGGCTGAAAGTTCCAACTCTCTAATCACCTGATCTTTCTGGCAACCAGCTCCCATCCTGAAGCTATCTAGGGGTCCAACAGGAGTCACCTCATTAGCATAAACTCAGGTATAGTTAAAAGAGGCTCCTTATGAATGACAAAGATTCTCCTATCACCTCTCTCACTCAGGAAGTTCCAAGGGATTTAGGAGCTCTGTGCTAGGAACTGGGGAAACGACCAAATATATATTTCTTGTTGTACCATAATACTTCATTCCTTTTAAAAATATATATAAATTTTCATAGAATAATTTTTATAGAATAACATAATTTTTATGCAATAATACTCCATTGTATGGATAAGCCACATTTTGCTTATTCATTCCTCAGTTGATGCGTATTTGGGTTATCTCCACCTTTTGGCTATTGTGAATAGCACTGCTGTGTACATTCATGTACAATCTTTGTGTGGACATATGTTTTCCTTTTTCTTGAGTAAATACCTAGGAATGAAATTGCTGAATCAAATAGTGACTCCATGTTTAACTTTCTATACACATTATTTAGGTCTTATCTCCCAGTTAATTATATAAATTCCTTGAAGGAAGGACCAACACTTTCTACCTCCCTGCATCTGCCACAGTACCTACCCTAATGCCTTACACATAGTAGGAACTCAGTAAGCATTTGTGTGTGATCGCTTAATTAAGGCAATATGCCCTCTATCCTGGGAGTCAGTAACAAAAACAGTCTCACTGTCAGCTGGGTGGTGGTCACATATATACGGTTTTCTTTGCTTTCCTTACTTTCCATGCTGGAGAAATTCAGGCAGCTGTTGGTGTGTGCACATCGTGGGAATGGACAGAGTGTGCGGGATGTTGGGTGGTAGGTGGCAGTGTAAGAGGGGGTGGGATTAGAAAGAATAGTTTACCTAATCCTTCTGGTCAAGTGCTTATACAGATTCTTGGAGAACGTTTATCAGTTCTTACTCAAAGTGATGTATCCAACTTACTCCATCCTCGCAGACTGGCAATGATTTGGAATATCTTCCCTGTACTATTCAACTCATCTCAACTCTCCATTCACGTACATAGAGCCGTACTCCAGGGGTTCATCAGGACTCTTTTATTTGCAAGCGACAGAAAACCAACTTAAACTAACTCACGTGGGGAAAAAAAATGTGGAGGAGGATTTATTGGCTATAAGTGTTAGAGCTCCTACGCTTCAGGCGAGGCTGGGTCCATGGTCAACAGATTGTTTGTTCATACTCACTGTCTCCCTGAATCTATTGGCCCTGTTTTATTCTGTCTTGACTTTATTCTCAGAAGGATTCTTTCCACCTGGCAGTATGATGTCCCCTGGCAGCTCCCTTTGCTTCTCACTATCTCTTTGATATAAATACTAGAAAGCAAGGTAACTATCATGAGCTTTGACTAAATTCTGTTTACCATCCTGCTAGTGACAATGGTAGCTTCATATCAGGCTGAAGCTTATTCTTATTAAGGTGGGAACTCTGGAGATACCCATCTATCACAGTGTGTCCACTATTTCTTTCTCACCACAGCTTTCTCTGAAAATTCTTTGTTCACTAACCTGTGCCTCCTGTTCAGATAGCAAGCACTTAATTCTGTTCTCGTGAAGGAGCATAGGCTGATGTCAACTGTGGAACGACTGGAAGATACAGTGTCTCAGGATCCATTCTTCAAAACTTCTTGCCATTCCTTTCTTTCTCTACTTGCACCTTTGCTTTGGTCTTGTCAAGCTCATGAAGGGGGCCTGGTCCTGCTGGGCAGCCGTTCCTGGGGGAAGACCTCAAGAGGCTGGTGAGGTTGAACCCAACAGTGGGCAGGGCATAGGCTAGGGCATGCAAGCTGAGCCCGTTCTTCTGCTGACCCGGCATTCCCACATCTCTTCCAATACTGAGAAATAAATCCCCACAATGATAATAAGAACTTGGATGCCCTCACAAACCTGGCTCAGCTCAAGGGCGAGATCTGGAAGTTTTCCATACCCTCTGCCTTCAATCCTTCTGTGGCTACTGCTTTCTCATCCCCCAAAACTTTCTGAGTCAGGAGTGGGAAGAGACGTGGAGAGGACTCAAGGCTAGCTCACTTCACACTATGTTCCCCTGCTGGGGGATGTGGAAGTAGTTTTTGCTACTCCAAGGAGTCCAAACATTCTAAACTTAAACCTAGGCAACACGATGACAACATATTTGTCACGGTAGAAGGATGTAAGCTTTTAACAGACTGTTTGCATAAATTATAAATTTTAAATATTAAACGTGTAGTTTGTTTCTTTGTATTTGTGCCTTGGGCCCTGCAAATGTTAGAAATAGACCTGCTTCTCTTTTTTCTTCTTCTTGCTAACTCTGCTGAGCTGTTGTCTTAGGCACCCTCATAAGAAGACAGGAACTGAAAGCACTAACTTTGCCCAATCAAGTCTTGAATCTTTGTATCTGCTCAACCTTCCACATAAGGCAATCACTCACAGACCCAAACCCCAGCAAGCAGAGGCAGCTTGGGAAAGAGGATGATGTGATCAATGTGTTTAAGCTTCATTTGGAAAACGTCGTTGGTGTGAAAATAAAGAAATAAATCCTATTGATGTTGGTTTAGAATAGAAAGCCTCAGCAGCAGCTGCAAGAAACCAAGGAGTGACGAGTAGTGGCATGCAAAACAAATATGAGAGCCCACCTAATGGAAAGAATCACCTCGTTGGAGGAGCTCCCAGAACTTTGCATTAGTTGTCATACTACCTATCTAAGAGGTGAGATTTATTATGGTTACTTGAAGATGAGGAAACCGAGGCACAAATAAGTCAAGTATTTATGGTATGTGAATCACATCTCGATTTAAAAAAAAATGTCAAATATCAACACTTGGCCAGGACCAGTTACATAATTTGCAGGGCACAATACAAAATGAAAATGTGGAATCCTTTTTCAAATATTATAAGGAATTTCAAGACAGTGGCAGCAGAGCATTAAACCAAGCACAGGGTCCTCCTAAGCATGGCACCCTGTGTGTTACACAGGGTGCACACCCAGGAAGCCAGCCCTGTACATGGTGCAGGTGAAGCCGGACAGAGATCTCAGGTCTCCTGGTCCCCAATCAGGTATTTGAACGTTTGAAGCAGATTAGTGATTCCCAAACCAGGAACACAGATTCCTGTGGTTCATCTGAAAGATTTGCTTGGATCTTCAGACTTTTTTTCATTGTTTTACTTTCCTGTCATCTCTCAAGTTTGGGAAATAGAGAGCCATCTCTCCTCCTATCAAAAGTCGGTCCCTTCACACCAGAGCAGAGCCAGGTTTTGCGGGGTCCTGAAGCCTATGTAATTTGGAGGCCATCTTTAAGAAAAAGAATACAAAATTACAAACAAAAAGCCAGTCTTGAGAGAGGTCAATGCCAGTGAGGAGCCCTGAAGCTTCCTCTTCACTAGCTTCAGGATAAACCTTTCTCTGCCTGCACTCTGCCTAGGATGGCATCTCCTCTCAACAACGCAAAGCCTTTGTTCCTTTGGTTATCCCTTCCCTATCCTGTGTCATTAATCTCCCTCCATCCGTTACCATTCCTTCACTCCTGTCTCCCCTTTGGCTCATCTCTCTAGGTTCCTTCCTTGTCTCTGTTCTCTTAAGAGCCAAACTTCTTGAGAGAGTTAAGTCTTCACACGCTACTACTTCGCCTTCCTTTTACTATCTTGCTTCTGTTCCCACCTCTCTGCTGAAAAATGGCATTTGTCATCATGCTTATGAACAGTATGTGGCTCACTTGTTGCTTAAACCGATGAATACTCTTCTGTGCATATCCACCTGATCTCTCAGCAGCATTTTTCACAGCTGGGAACTCTTTTTCTTCAGGCTACTCTCTTGGTTCAATGACATCACAATCCCCTTGTTTTCCCCTTAAGTCTCTGTCGTTTTGCTCTCCTTTGCAGGCCCCTTGTCTTCTACCCACACTCTAACAGTCTTTATGGTATATGAATCGACTAACCCACCCAGGGCTCTTCTCTATCTACACAAGCTTCTCAACCCCACTTACTACTCTTGTGCTGAGAGCTCAAAATGCTCTCTCTCTAGTCTAGCTCAAACTTTATCTCTGAACTCCAGTCTCAGATCACTAAATGCCAGCTTGGCATCTCCACTGGGATATCTCATAGCTATCTCAAATTTAATATGTTTAAAACTGGGTTTGGGATTCCTTTGCTACTGCCGAGCCAATCCTCCCCTAGTTTTACTCATCTCAGTAAATACGCCACCATATAACCTGTTGCTCAAGTCAGAAATGTGGGACTCATCCTTGACTCAACAGTAAGTCCTATGGGACCTCACACCAAAAACCACATCTCAGATGTAGTTACTTCTCTCCATTTCCCAAGGTAGCACCCTAACCTAACTAGTCGATCACTTCTAAGTTCTGGCAGTAGACATCACTGGTCTTCTCACGTCCTCCATTGCTCTCCCTCACTCTGTTTTTCATAAATAGCCAAAGCAGCACTGTCTCAAAGAAATATAATATGACCACATATGTAATTTTGAGTTTTCTAGTAGCCACATTAAACTAAAAAGAAACAGGTGAAATTAATTTTAATACTATATTTTATTAACCTGATATATTCCAACTATTATCAACATGTAATCAATATAAAAATTATTAGTGAGATAGTTTATATTTTAAGGTAATTTTAAATATACCACATAATGTATATTTTATACTTCCAGTGCATCTCAATTCTGACTTGCCATATTTCAAGTGCTCAGTAGTCACATGTGGCCAGTGGCCACCATACTCTGAAGAGCCAGAGTGATTTTTTTTAAGATTGGCACCTGAGCTAACATCTGTTGCCAATTTTTTTTTTTTCCCTTCTCGTCCCCAAAGCCCCCCAGTACCTAGTTGCATATTCTAGTTGTAGGTCCTTCTGATAGTGCTATGTGGGATGCCGGCTCAGCATGGCTTGATGAGTGGTGCCACGTCCGCACCCAGGATTCGAACGAGCAAAACCCTGGGCCGCTGAAGCGGAGCACGTGAACTTAACCTCTCCGCCACGGGGCTGGCCCCTCAGAGTGATCTTTAATTTTTTTAATGTTTTTTCTTTTTTTCCTTTTTCTCCCCAAACCTCCCGCCCCGCCCCCGGTACATAGTTGTATATTCTTTGTTGTGGGTCCTTCTAGCTGTGGCATGTGGGACGCCGCATCAGCGTGGCTTGATGAGCAGTGCCATGTCCGTGCCCAGGATTCAAACCAACGAAACACTGGGCCGCCTGCAGCCGAGTGCACGAACTTAACCACTCAGCCACGGGGCCAGCCCCTCAGAGTGATCTTTTTAAAAACAAGTTGGATTAGGTCACCACCTGCTTAATAACTCCTCAGTGGCTTCCGAGTGCACTTGGAACGAAACCTGTTAGCCTTGAGCTAACTGTTGCCAATCCTCCTCTTTTCGCTGAGGAAGACTGGCCCTGAGCTGACATCCATGCCCATCTTCCTCTACTTTATATGTGGGACGCCTACCACAGCATGGCGTGCCAAGCGGTGCCATGTCTGCAGCTGGGATCCGAACTAGTGAACCCTGGGCCGCCAAAGCAGCACATGCGCACTTAACCACTGTGCCACCAGGCCGGCCCTGCAATATTTTTTACAAATAATAAATATTTGTTGAACAAATGAATCTCTGAGCACCCTCCCCCGCTCACTAAGGGAACTGAGAAACAAATTGATTTCAGTAATGCAATGTATCAAATGACAATAAATGCATGATAGATAAACACATCATGGCTAGAAGAGATTCTTTCCCATTAACCAAGGAAAGGTTTGAATGGAGACAAAGCTAGATTTGGTTTGTTATCTTTCTTTTTGAAGAGATCTTAATTATTGACTCTGCGAACAAGACAATTTCCTTGAAAAATGTTCTATTAAGGGGAATGGTGCCTCAGGGAATCCTCACATCGTAATATAATGCCTCTATGAAAGTTACTGCTACTCTTTGAGACAGGACCACAGACTCCAAATCCTCTCTGGCTTTGGGGAAAGGTAGCTGGAAGATGAATGGATGTCCTTGAGCCAACCTAGAGCGATTACTAATTTCTTCCCGGATTCAGCATGAGTTCATGAATGCCTTTATAGCAGGCACTGTTCTAGGCTCTGGGGACACAGTGATCCAAACAGACGAAAATCCCTCCCTCATGGAGTTGATGTTCTAGTGAGGGGAGACAGATGATAAATAAGAAACTATACAGTATGCTAGATGGTGGGACACTCCAGGAAGAAAAAGAAAGTCAGGAATAGGGGTAGGGAGTATAAAGCTTACAATTTTAGGTAGGGAGACAGAAAATGCCTCACAGAAATGTGACATTTGCATAAGGAACTGAAGGAGGTAAGGGAGTGACTCGTATGGCTATCTAAGGTAAGAAAGTTCCGGTATTAAGGACACAGCAAGGAGTCCAGTGTGACAGGAGTAGAGTGAATGATTGGGAGAGAAATTGGAGATGAGGTCACAGATTTGGGGGACCTGTGGATAGGTCACATGGAGCCAGAAGTAGGCCATTGTGAAGACTTTGGTTTTTACTCTGGGTGAGGTGAAAAGTCAATGGAGGGCTATGAGCAGAAGAGTGACATGGTTCTGACTTACATTTTAGAATGATCACGTTTGTGCTGAACGTGAATGAATGAAAACGGGGGCAAAAAAGAAAATAGAACTAGTAGGCCTTTACTTAACCTGGGAACCAAGAAACAACACTAGAAACGACCTCTTAAACAGAAGCGTACCTCCTGATTCACTTTCTCACTGAATTAAAGGCACGAAGACCCATTTAAGGTGCCTGTATTGCTTGCTGCAGATCTCTCCTTGGGCTTACATCTCTCCAAGGGGGGCGAGGAAGACATTTGAGCTCCTGACAGAAAAGCAGCTGGTTGCTGGTGAGACTGGGGGAGGACCTGAAGCAGCTCCTTTGTCACTAGAAACCCGACCCTTTTCCGTTTAGTCAGACAATGGCAGCCTTGGCTGGGGAACGTTAGGGAAACCTGCCAAGTTTGCAGTCGGCCTCTCTCAGCCTAGACAACCTTTGAGAGATGAGTGTATCTTTTGAATTTGCAGAAATGAGACAGAGCACAAGGGAGAACTAACATTTCTCATTAGTATAACATGCAGACTGTGTCAAAATGCATTGCTGAATCTATTTTGTTCTAACCATGAGAAAGCAAGACTTATCCACAAACAGAAGGGAACATATAATTGTGGGGTTTAGAGTTTAGGGAGCTCCAAAACGACTCCTCTAGATAAATTTATCTCTGCTAATCATTGTTTACCTCTGCTGTATTCTTTTATTTTTAATTTTGCTTAGAAGGGAAATGAATTTGTTCCCGGCCATAAAAAATAATACATGTACATGGTTAAAAATTCAAGCTATACAAAAGGGTAAACAATGTTAAACAATATAGACACTAAAGTCTCAATAATATAAACATGTAAAGTCTTCCTAAATTTATCTACATATTTGATACTATCCCAATAAAAATGCTATCAGAATTTTTTTTAAACTAGACAAGGCAATGTTAAAGGAAACGCTGAAAAGTGTGCAAAAATAGTGATGAAAATTCTGAAAAGGAAAAATAACAGGGTAAGATTGGCTCTAGAAGACTAAAATATATTATAAAATTACCTTAATTAAAAGTTTGGCAGTGGCACAAGTATAGACAGATTAGTGGTATACAATAGTATCCAGAAATGGACCCCAATATACAAGGGAATTGAGTATAAGCTAAAGGTAGAATTTCAAGATTGGGGGGGAAGATTACTAATAAGTGGAGTTGGAACATGTAGCTTACTATCTAGAAAAAACATAATTGGATCCCTACCTCATTCCTTACACCAAAACAAATTCCGGACAGATCAAATATTTAGATGTTAAAAATAAGACAGTAAAAGTACTTGAAGAAAACATGGGAGAATTTTAAAAAATAATCTTGGGTGATATTATGGTGTGAATTGTGTTCCCTCAAAATACATATATTGAAGTCCTAACCCCAGTATCTTGGAATGTGACCATTTGGGGAGATAGGGTCTTTAAAAAGGTAATTAAGTTAAAATGAGGTCATAGCAGTGGGCCCTAATCTAATATGACTGGTGTCTTTATAAGAAGATGAGATGAGGACACAGTCAAACACAGAGAGAAGACATGTGAAGACACGGGGAGAAGATAACCATCTACAAGTCAAGGAGAGAGGCCTCAGAAGAAACTAACCCTGCTGACACCTTGATCTTGGACTTCTGGCCTCCAGAACTGAGAAAATAAATTTCTATTGTTTATGTCCTGCAGTCTATGGTACTTTCTTATGGCAGACCTAGCAAACTCAAGAGACTAAAATCTTTCTAAACCAGAAATGAAATTCAGAAGCCGTAAAAGAAATGATTGATAAACTTGACTAAATACAATTTAAAATTTCTGCATAGAGATAAAAACAAATAACAACAATAAAAAGCACACCAAAATTAAAAAGACAACAAGCTGGGAAAAAATATGACAACCAAAGGGTTAATTTCCTTAATTAAAAAAAAAGAGCCCAGGATTGCCAGATCTTTCTTTCCTTCTTTCTTTCTTTCTTCCAATAAAAGCTGGAAATCCAAAATTTTATGTGATATCTCCTGCTGGTTTCACATTGAATAAAATTTAAATTTTAAACACTGCACAGGCCAACAACGTATGGGGCTCCTGGTTTATGATCTTCAGTCTAGACTACCACCACAGGGGGCCTTCCCTTCAAAGTGGGCTGTGAGGCCTTTTTTTTTTTTAAAGATTCGCACCTGAGCTAACAACTGTTGCCAACCTTCTTTCTTTTTTTCTTTTCTGCTTTTTCTCCCCAAATCCCCCCAGTACATAGTTGTATATTTTAGTTGTGGGTCCTTCTAGTTGTGGCGTGTGAGTCCTTTTAAAGATCTCATTGCCACTGAGAAATGCAGAACAAGGATTTCTTCTTAGTCATCAGAATCTCACACACAGGCACACACACAGGCGTACCCAACTAATATTAACTTGCAAACACAGTACATTTTGGAGTTACATTATGGAAGAAAACCATTTCCCCATATGCAACACAATATTTACCGACCCTTCCGTGCCCAAATGGGAATAGCTTTACATTTTTGGTGCAGAGCTGTGACAGTCACTTTCTTTACCTGTCACCTTACATGGTAGTACAGAGGCCTACCTGTATGAAAAACAAGAGTCTTTACAGACTTTACAGAGCTGTTGGTTGATTGATGGCTACACTGAGAAGTAGCTTTAAAAGAAAATTCTCTGTACTTCAAGCCAAATCACATTGCCAGGCAGACATCTCCAGAAGGGAGAGAGGAAACGGGAGGATTTATGATCCACTTGCGTAAGAACCTCCTCCTATGAGTGGGTGTGAGGTGAAGGCAGGGGTAATACGCCTGTCTGTGGAAGACCAGGGAGCGAGGTGTGTGTGTAAAAACTTATAATTGAAAATTTGAACTGTGGTTAATCTTGGGTAGTACAATTTGGGATGATTTTGCTTTTCTTCTATTTAATTTTCTATATTTTCTAAATTTTCTACAGTGAGCTTTTATTGCTTATATAAACAGGAGAAAGAACAATAAATGTTATAAAAGTCATTTTGTATGTTAATTTTATCTTCCTAACTAGACTATATAAACTCTCTGGGGGGGGGCTTCCACATCTTTTTTTTTTATCCTTTACCATACCTGTAATTTAGGGCTCATCGTAGGCACTTAATAAACTCTTGCTGACAGTCATTAATTTGGAGTACTTTTCAGAGTGAGTCCTGATTAAAGTCACCCGGGAAGAAGTCTTGCCCAGGTCAAAATGACCCCTGTGGAACCAACTGGAAAGCAGAATCTGTGGTTGGCCATGCATTATCCTATACTGATTTCATAGGCACATCCTCATGCCCATGGGCGCCCAGCCTCGTAATGCTGGGCTCCGGGACTCTGCACCAGGAGTCTGTTCTTTGGTATTATTTTAAACTTAGGATAGAGCTTACTCGTTTACAAGAGGGTTGCCGTTCACAGGTTTAATGAGTGTGAATATCATCCATCATCTTGAATGGAATTTTATCCAGGAAGCCTTCTTTGGTTTCCTCACCTAGAAGTAATCTTTCCTTCCTCTAAATTTCATTACACGTGATTTCTACCCTCATGTTATCCATCACTTTCTTTTTTAAATTATTTATTTATTTATTTATTTTGAGGAAGATTAGCCCTGAGCTAACATCTGTTGCCAATCCTCCTCTTTTTGCTGAGGAAGACTGGCCCTGAGCTAACATCCGTGCCCATCTTCCTCTACTTTACATGTGGGATGCCTGCCACAGCATGGCTTGCCAAGCAGTGCCATGTCTGTACCCGCGACCTGAACTAACAAACCCTGGGCTGCCAAATCAGAACGTGCACACTTAACCACTGCGCCACTGGGTCGGCCCCTATCCATCACTTTCTAAATTTGTATTACTCACACATCTTATCTCCCTTCCTAGACTATGTGTTTCCTGAATCAGGATCCATTCTTCAGTCACTTTGCTTCTCCTAGTATGAGAGAACAGCTGCCACTGATCAAGCAGTTATTTGTATGCCAAGTTATTTATTTCCACTTCACAAGTGGAAAAACTGAGGGCCAAAAAGATTAATATCTAGTATAGTAGATTAATCTCTAGTATCCAGTATGGTAGGTATCTAGTAGGTCATGCGGCTACTAAGTGATGAAGCCTGGATTCAAACTCAAGTAGTCTGACCTCAGAGTCTATGCTCTTTATTACTGGGCCCAATAATGCTTCCTGCACATTGTGGGCAGTAAAGACGCAGTAAATACTTATTAAATGAATTCATTCATCAGTTAGTTAATTAATAAGACAATAAAATGTTGGTCAGCTGTTAGGAGACCCAGTTTCAGATACCTCCTCTGACCTATAGCGTTAGAAAAGCCAAGGCTGTAAAGGATTTAGGAGTAAAATCAGGGGATATTCAGCTGTTAGATCTGCCTCCAGACCACTGTCAAACCAAGTTCTACCAATACTAACATTAGTAACATTAGAGTTAACCTAGGGCACTGCTTCACAATCCTATGCAAACCCAGTGAGACTGATAGAACTTCTTAAAGAGGAGAGGTTACACATTTCGAATAACTAAATTACATAACTCTCTGAACGTTGGTGCTGTGTGCATTAGGGGAAAAAGGCAGATATACACCTTCTAGGGTTACTATAAGGTTTAACGAGATTATGTGAAGTACCCAGCACAGTACTTGGTACATAGTAGAAACTCTATGCATATAAGCACTACCCTCCACTCCACCTGCATTTCCCACTTCGCAGCTAAGCTGAAAGAAGGTGCAAAGCCAAAGGAGAGATGAATGGATGACAGCTGGCAATGAGAGATGTTAGTCAAATTCCACAGGATTAAGTAGTTGTGAATCAGAGGTGTCAAGGTCCACTCCCAAGATTCCAAATAGCAGTTCTTAGTCTTGCAAGAAAATTTAGCCAGGAGAAGGATAAGTGAGAGGCCTACTGGAAGACAGAGGAAGTCGTTATTCCTAGCAGAAGGTGAAATTAGTTCTTGGGATTCCCTCACTGTAATGACTGACTGTTTTGTCGGCCAGGATTGGATTAACCTAAGGGTATTCAGAGATCTATGTATCTCACTGGGTCATCTGCATTTTACTGAGGAATAGGAAGATTAACTGCAGGCACCAGACTGGTCGTCCCACTTAACGTAACCCTGGAAAGTTCCTCTCGCATTCCAGAAACTACTCAGTCTCCTGCCTCTGTGAAGTTTGCCTATCTGTCTGGCAAAAGACAGTTCAGGTCGTGTTTTTCACAAGCAATAGAAAAAGCCAGTTTCAACAAAGCTAGGAGTTTGTCCTAAGAATCTGGAGTTACTTAAGAGATATTTCAACAACCTGTGTCTTCAGTAAGGCTCCCCGGAAACAGACGCCTAAACAGAGAGATACATGCCGGGTGCTGTGGTTTTTTGTTTTGTTTTGGTGGGGGGTGCTCTAAGAAACAACACCTGTAGGGGGAGTAAGGGAAACAGACTTGGGCAGAGGAAGAAGTTGAACTTTGATGCCGTTGTATTCAGCTAAGCCTACAGGGTGCTGGATATCAGTGTAAAATTGTCTCCAGTAAAAGGAGCTGGGGGCCTTTGTATCCCTACGAGCAGTCATCTGATGCTGATTGCCCCAGGGAGGGGTGTAACCTTGTGTAAGGCAGCTCCCTTGCTGAGGGCCGTCCAGAGGGGCACTCAGCTGTGAATCACCCACGGCTAACGCTGCAGCTGCAGAATCAGGGTATCCACCAGAACCTGCTGCGCAGCTGTGAGTCATATTTAAAGCTCAAAATCTAGGCGAAATTTTGAATTGTCATGATTTTCAGAGAGTAGTAAAGGAGCAAAAAATAAAGAGAATGTCATCTAGGAGTTAAGATTCAGAAAGGGGAGGAGAAAGGGACATATCGTAATTAGCAACTTTCTGTAGTGCAGAGGGGCTGAACGAGGCTGGATGACCCTCAGCCATCTCTGTGGTTGGTGGAGAAATCTGTACATTTCTCCTTGACTATAGAAGTTAGGGAAGTAGAACAAATGGACTGCTACACCTGGAAACCTAAGCCAGCAGCCTGGAATTACAGACATTGCACACAGTAGGTGCTCAATAAATGTCTTTTTAAGTGGAATTGCATTTCATTGGTTTGGGGTTGCTGATTGAGGGATCCTTTGGCTTTCTTTGCAGAAAGTGAGGGAAGTTTTCCTGTAGGATACACTCACAAATATGCCTACCTTGATTTAATCCTACAGGGGTCTAAAAGTCTTATTCGTAAAATTTGTCAAGCCCTTGGAAGAAGAGGTAAGACAATGAGGGTTTATTAGACCTTGGCAAAAAATAAAACAAAACAAAAAAACAACCAAACAAATAACATCATCCACCCAGTGGTTCCCTCTGTGGCTTATACTCCCCCTTATATTCTCCATAGCATTTTCCTTGTGTATATCACTTAACACCTGTCTTACATTAAAGGGCTTTCTGTTTTGTTTGCTTTTAGAGTTGGTGTCTGCTTTTCCATCAACTTGTAAATTCCTGGAGAGGAGGACCTCAAGACATTCTCCCTTGTTTTCTTCACAATCAGGGATGATATTGAAGATAGTTAACACCCAGTACAGCACAGGAACCAACCAACTCAAATGGACACTGTTCTTAGGCAATTCGTATGGCTATACTAGTGGATACAGCTGAATATTTGTTCTGCACACAGAAGGCATCCAATAAATGATCGTTGGATTGAATTTCATTGGTTTGGTCATCATGGCCTTGCCACCTTTGTTCCAGATAAAAGGATCTGTATGAGAGAAGCAGCTCTGGCACATGCACACTTGCGGATGCCGTTCATCTGCTTTTCTCCTGGGACTACCAGGAAATAAATTAGCTATCAGATCAGAGCAAACCAAAATTTAAAAGATCATAAATGAAAAATGAATGTGTTGTTATTTGACTTTTTTGTATCGTTATTCATAGATTTTCTTAAAGTAATAATCAGAGAACATCATCAACTAAAATATGTTTGTAACCCAAGTCAGTGACGAACTTGGTAAACACGGCAGAATTACGCCCTCTCTTAATTAGCCTTTGGGGAGACACCAAGTTTTGAACCGCTGCTTGTAGCTCTGGGAATCTTCTAAGAAGCAGGAGTAGATTAACCTCTAGAAGAGAAATATGCCAAAAACTGATTTTCACATATGACTTGGTGAGTCTTAAACAGAAACAGGCTAACATGCCAAATATGACCAGCTGAGAAGTATCAACATCAAAGGCAGAAATCATAAACTATTTGACACAAACATATTAAAAAGTTTTACATCAAGAAATTATAAAAAACAAAATTTAAGACAGGTGACAAATTTTAAAATATTGCTGCATATGTGACAGAGCTGATATCATTAATATATGAGAAATTCTTACAGATCAGTAAGAAAAAGATAAATGCCTCAGTAGAAAAATGACCAAAGGATAAGCAAGTCACAAAACAAAAAATAAAAAAGGCTGATAAACATTTAGTGTCTAGAATAGTGCCTGTCACATAGTTGGCAATTAGTAAATATCCACTGTATGAATGAACGTCCGTGAAAAAATGTTTGATTTCAGGACTAACCAAAGAATCCCTAATTAAAATAACAGTGAAATATTATTTTCACCTGTCAGCTTTGCAACAATGACAAAAAATAATACCCAGTGTTGGTAATGGTGAGGGGAAATGTGCCACTGTTGATGGGAGGGTAAAGTGGTATTAAACTTTTCGGTGGGAAAGTCGACAATATGAAAAAAGCTTTGTCTAAAACCTTTGACACAGCAATTTCTAGGAAGTTATTCCAAGAAAATACTTACAAATGCCCAAACCTGTGTGTACAATGGTAAGGTAGACAATATACAATTTTTGCTGTTGTCTGTTGGGGCAATCTGTGTAACGTGCCCTCCAGGCCTTAGTGGTTGGTACACAGATGCAGGATACATCCAAGTCAGGCCATTCGTTCCAGAAAAGTAGCCAAGTTGGAGACGGGAAAGGAGTTCTTTCTTTATCTTCAGCATGCTGGCTGTCAGGGCGGGCTCTAGAGTTGGCAGTGGCCATGTCCTCCACTAGAATGTGGCCAACATAAAGAAGTAGAAATGAGATGGAAAGACAGAGGGAGAGAGAAAGAGAAAGACTTCTGGTGTAATTTGACTCAACAGATCCAGTCAATCCTGAGGCAAGTATACTTTCTTCTTTTCTGTGTTTGGATTATGTGACCTAATTAATTCTACTTTTTTTTTTTTTTGAGCTGACATCTGCTGCCAATCCTCCTCTTTTTGCTGAGGAAGACTGGCCCTGAGCTAATATTCATACCCATCTTCCTCTACTTTATATGTGGGACCCCTGCCACAGCGTGGCTTGATAAGCAGTGTGTAGGTCCATGTTGGGGATCTGATCAGGCAAATCCCAGGCCACCCAAGTGGAGCACACAATCTTAATCTCTATGCCTCTGGGCCAGCCCCTCATTCTACCTTTTTGCTAAACATAGCATGAGCTTGGACTTCTACCTCCTATCAAATGGAATAATAGGGACAATATTTACCCTCCCACCTGAAACAACTAAAAACCTAGACAAAATATTTTTAAAAAATAACCATTTTGGGGGCCAGCCTGGTGGCATAGTGGTTAAGTTCTCATACTCCACTTTGGCGGCCCAGGGTTCATGAGTTTGGCTCCTGGGTGTGGACCTAGCACCACTTGTCGAGCCACTGTGGTGGTGTCCCACATAAAATAGAGGAAGATTGGCAGAGATGTTAGCTCAGCAACAATCTTCCTCAGGCAAAAAGAAAGAGACTGGCAACAGATGTTAGCTCAGAGCCAATCTTCCTCACAAAAAAACAAAAAACAAACAAAGAAAAACCGTTTTCAAGGCCCTGGACATCAGGCCATGAAAAACAATGATCCCCAAGAGATGGGAAACAAATGAGGTAAGCCCTATGATTGCTCAGTTTGCTGCCCTGAGAGAATTTCCGGATGGTGGCACAGAAAGGTGGAATTTAGGTAGAACCTGGCAGATTCCTTGAGGTGAGGAGATGGAGCTGAGAGTCCAGGGAGACCAAGACAGCTAGAGTTTGCAAGGTCGAATACCATAAAGGAGAGCCCTACACACAGAGAGAAAAACGACTGACAACAACAAGAGAAATTGAGAGACATTTAGAGGGTCCACCTCAAGTATTCAGCAAAATACTCACCAGCACGTGAACATGAGAAAACTGTTCAAGGCAAGGGAAGGAACCACCTGGAAGTATTGTGGGAGCGGTATGTGAGCAGAACTCACCCAGGAACAGGATAGTGCCTGTCCCCACCAGCCGGACTGGAAATCTCATTCACGGGGCGTGAAATAAAGTACTTAGAAGGGTCCTGCCTCAGTTGTAGAACAAAATCGGCCCTAGACTACATGCTGCTCTGGTTCTGCCTAAAAGATTCTTAAAGCAAGACTTGATCAAACTGTTTCCAAATAACTGTGGCCCAGAATAAACTCAAGAATATTTATGGGACTACAAAAATATCCAGCTCTCAACAAGGTAAATTCACAACGAAAGGCATTAATAAAAAATTACTGGCATACAAAGAAACAGGAAAATATGACCCATAATGAGGAAGCAATTAATCCAACTGAGGGGCCGACCCCATGGCCCAGTGGTTAAGCTCCCAAGCTCTGCTTTGGCGGCCCGGGGTTTTGGCGGTTCAGATCCTGGGCATGGACATGGCACCGCTCATCAGGCCATGCTGAGGTGGCATCCTGCATGCCACAACTAGAAGGACCCACAACTAAAAATATACAACTATGTGCCGGGGTACTTTGAGGAGAAAGAAAAAAAAAGATTGGCAACAGATGTTAGCTCAGGTACCAATCTTTAAAAAAAAAAATTAATCAAACTGACCCAGAACTGATGCAGATATTAGAATTAGCAGGCAAGGACATTAGAATAGTTATAACTCTTCCGTAGGTTCAAAAGGCTAGAGGTAAGATTGAATATGTTAAGTAGAGACATGGAAGATATTTTAAACTACCCAAATTGAACTTTTAGAAATGAAAATGTCCAAGATGATGACTATACTGGATGAGATTAGTGGCAGATTATCCATAATATTTTCAGAGTTCAGCCATGTTGTAGCATATATTAGTACTCCATTCTTTTTTATGCTTGAATAATATTCCATTGTATGGATATACTACATTTCATTTATCCATTCATTAGTTAATGGACATTTGGGTTGTTCCTACTTTTTGGCTATTATGAATAATGTTGCTATGAACATTCATGTACAAGTTTTTGTGTGGACATATGTTTTATTTCTCTTGGGCATGTACCTTGGAGTGGAATTTTTCTAAGCTTCTTTATCCTCTTATCTCCAGTTATCAAACATAAATAACCTAATTCCAGCTGGAATGGCATAGTAACTCTGTGTAGAACCTTTGAGAAAGTGCCAGGTTGTTTTCCAAAGCAGCTCTACCCCTTTACATTCCTGCTAATGGTGAAGTCCAAAACATCTATTTTTTGCTGTACAGTTTGTGCATTTGGTCTCATACCTAAGAAAACTTTGCCTAACTAAAGCTCACAAAGATTCACTCCTACGTTTCTTCTAAGTGTTTCGTAGGTTTAGCTCTTAAATTTGGGTGCATGATTCAGTTTGAGTCAATTTTTGTGTATGGTATAAAGTAGGTATTCAATTTCCTTCTTTGGCCTGTGGCTATGCAGTTATCTCAGCACCATTTGTTGAAAAGACTATTCTTCCCCACTGAGTGGTCTTGGCATTCTTGTTGAAAGCCAACTGATCCTAAATGTAAGGGATTATTTCTGGGCTCTCAATTCTATTCCACTGATCCGTATGTTTATCTGTATGCCAATGCCACTCCATCTTGATTATTGTTGTTTTGTAGTGTGCTTTTGAAATCAGGCAGTGTGAGTGCTTTAACTTTGCTCCTCTTCTTCAAGATTGTATTTGCTATTCCCTTGAAATTCCATACAAATTTTAGGATCAGCTTGTTGATTTTTACAAAGAAGCCAGCTGGGATTATGACAAGGATTGCGGTGAATGTGCAGTTTGACCGGAGAGGATTGCCATCATAACAATATGAAGGCTTCCAATCAACGAACATACGATGTCTTTCTGTTTACTTAGGTCTTCCTTAATTTCTTTTCACAACGTTTTGCAATTTTTAGAGCATAAGTTTTACACTTCTTTTGCTAAATTTATTCCTAATTATTATTATTATTTTTTAAAAGATTGGCACCTGAGCTAACAACTGTTGTCAATCTTTTTTTTTCCTGCTTTTTCTCCCCAAATCACCCCAGTACATAGTTTATATTTTTTAGTTGTGGGTCCTTCTAGTTGTGTTATCTTATTTTTGATGTTATTGTAAATGGAATTGTTTTCTGAATTTCATTTTGTGTTTTCATTGCTACTGTTCAGAACTACAGTTGATTTCTGTAAACTTGCTGAACTTGATACTAGTTCTAATAGTTTTTCAGTAGGTTCCTTAGGATTTTCTATATACAAGATCATGTCATCTGCAGATAGACATAGTTTCACTTCTTCCTTTTTAATCCATCCTTGTTTAATTGCCCTGGCTTGAACCTCCAGTACAATGTTGAACAGAACTGGCGAGAGCAGACATTTTTGTCTTGTTCTAGATCTTGGAAACATTCAGTCTCTCTCCATTAAGTATGATGGAAGCTGTGGGTTTGCCTTATGTTTATGTTTTTAAATTAAGCATTTTGCTAAATTCATTCTGGTCTTTCACCAATATTTTACAGATAGTGTTGAAATTTACTAATCTCTCAATCACCTATTGAGTGTTCAGAATGAACAGAGCTAGTTTTTTGTTTGGTTTTGTTTTTGTCTTTGTTTTGGTGGCAGAAACAGGAAAGAGATTTCTCTCTTTTTCATATAAATGAACTCTGGGGTGGCCGGTCTATAACTGACCATGGATTGTCCACCATGGAAGTTCACATGTTATTTGTCTTTTTACTCCAACATCTTAGTATGTGGTTTCCGTCTTCAAGGCTTGAAATAGCAGAACCTATACTTAACATATTATTGTGTGGATACAAAATCAAGTCATTTACGTGAAAAATAATTGATCCTGATAAAAATAATTTAATGAATTAAAAATAAATGTGGATAAACTGGAATTGGTATACAGAGGTATATTTAAAAAATTGATCAAGAGGGGCTGGCCCTGTGGCCGAGTGGTTAAGTTCGTGCACTCTGCTGCAGGCGGCCCAGTGTTTCGTTGGTTCGAATCCTGGGCACGGACATGGCACTGCTCATCAAACCATGCTGAGGCAGCATCCCACATGCCACCACTAGAAGGACCCACAACAAAGAATATACAACTATGTACCGGGGGGCTTTGGGGAGAAAAAGGAAAAAAATAAAATCTTTTAAAAAAAAAATTGATCAAGAAATTAAAATGTCTATTGCATTTTGCTCTGAAAAACACTTTCTCCACAAAAATTTAAGTGTTGGTGTATTTCTTTTCTTTTTATTGAGGTCACATTGGTTTATAACATTATATAAATTTCAAGTGTACATCATTACATTTCTACTTCTGTATAGACTGTATTGTGTTCACTACCAAAAGTCCAGTTTCCATCCATTAGAGTACCCATGTGCCCCTTTACCCCTTTTGCTCTCCTCCAACCCCCTGTCCGTCTGGTAACTACCAATCTATTCTCTGTATCTATGAGTTTGCTTGTTTGTTTATCTTCCACATATGTGTAAAGTCATATGGTAATTGTCTTTCTCCAGCTGACTTATTTCACTTAGCATAATATCCTCGAGGTCCATCCAATTTGTTGCAAATGGCAAGATTTCCTCTTTTATATGGCTGAGTAGTATCCCACTGTATATATGGACCACATCTTCTTTATCCATTCATCCGTTGATGGGCACTTAGGCTGCTTTTAAGTCTTGGCTATTGTGAATAATGCTGCAGTGAACACGAGGGTACATAGATCTTTTCCATTAGTGTTTTTGCATTCTTTGGATAAATACCCAGAAGTAGAATAGCTGGATCACATGGTATTTCTGTTGGTAATTTTTTTGTGTGTATGTGAGGAAGATTGGCCCTGAGCTAACATCTGTTGCCAATCTTCCTCTTTTTGCTTGAGGAAGATTGTCCCTAAGCTAACGTCTGTGCCAATCTTCCTTTATTTTGTATGTGGGACACTGCCACAGCATGGTTTGATGAGTGATGTATAGGTCTGCACCTGGGATCCAAACCCGCAAACCCCAGGCCACTAAAGTGGAGCATGCAAACTTAACCACTAGGCTACCAGGCCAGCCCTTCCATTTTTAATTTTTTGAGGACTCTCCATACTGTTTTCCATAGTGGCTGTACCAATTTCCTGCCTATCAGCAGTGTACAAGGGTTCCTTTTTCTCCACGTCCTTTCCAACGCTTGTTATTTTTTGCCTTTTTTTTTTTTTTTTTGAGGAAGATTAGCCCTGAGCTAACTGCTGCCAATCCTCCTCTTTTTGCTGAGGACGGCTGGCCCTAAGCTAACATCCGTGCCCATCTTCCTCTACTTTATATGCAGGATTCCTGCCACAGCATGGCTTGCCAAACGGTGCCATGTCTGCACCCAGGATCTGAACCGGTGAACCCCAGGTTGCTGAAGCAGAACATGCACACTTAACTGCTGCACTACTGGGCTGGCCCCTATTTTTTGTCTTTTTAATAATAGCTATTCTGTTGGGTATGAGGTGATATCTCATTGTAGTTTTGATTTGCATTTCCTTAATAATTAGTGAATTCAGCTATTTTGAACATCTTTTCATGTGCCTGTTGTCTATCTGTATACCTTCTTTGAAAAATGTCTGTTCATACCCTCTACCCATTTTTTGATCAGGTTTTGTTTTCTGATTGTTCTATATTTCCACTGTTTCTTTTCCCTTGTGTTTCTGTCTGCCATTTCAGTTTGGTGGTTTTCTGTGATGTGTTTCCCAGTGTCCTCTTTTTTATGTTTTGTGACTCTGCTCTGAATTTTTATTTTGTGGTTACCATGGGGTTGTATAAAAGAGCTCATAGATTAGATAGTCCTTTTTCTGCTGATAGCATCTTGTCTCCATTTGCCTATGCAGCTTCCATCCTTTTTCTCTTCCGCGTCTATATTTTTGTTGTCACAAATTATCCCCTTTTGTATTGGGAGTTTGTTACCAAATTGAAGTTTTTATAGTTATTTTAATGCTTTCTTTCCCTTTAGCCTTTATGTTATAATTGTTTTCTAACCTATTTTGATATAGAGTTGCCATCTTCTGATTCTGTTTGTATGTTTATCACCTTGCTCAAAGCTTTGTATACCTCTGCCTGTTGCTTCCGGGAAGGCTCCTTTCAACATTTCTTGTAAGGCAGGTCTAGTGACAGTGAACTCCCTCAGCTTTTCTTTGTCTGGGAAAGCTTTTATTTCTCCTTCATATGTGAAGGATAATTTCGCTGGATAGAGGATTCTTGGCTGACAGTTTTTAATCTTTCAATATTTTGAACATATCATTCCACTTTCTCCTGGCCTGTAGAGTTTCTGCTGAGAAATCTACTGATAGCCTAATGGGAGTTCCCTTGCAAGTTATTATTTTCTTCTTTCTGGCTGCCCTTAATAGTCTTTCTTTGTCATTGACTTTTGACAGTTTTAAGATAATGTGCCTTGAAGATCTTTTGTGGTAAGACAATTAGGTGTTCTATTAGCTTTATGTACTTGTATATCCAGTTCTTTCCCCAAGTTTGGGAAGTTCCCAGTTATTATTTCTTTAAATAAGCTCTCTGCTCCCTTCTCCCTCTCTTCTCTTTCTGGGATACCTGTTATCCTTATGCTATTTTTCCTAATAGAATTTCTCTATTTTTTAAAATTTTAGTTCTGTCTCTGCTTCCACCTGAATCATTTCTAGGTTTCTATCTTGAAGCTCACTAATTCTTTCTTCCATATGGTCTGCTCTACTTACAATGCTTTCTTCTTTATTCTTCATCTCATTTATTGTGTTCTTCAGCTCCAGAATTTCTGTTTGTTTCAACCTCTTTGGTGAAGTGCTCCTCCTGTTCATTATTTTATTCCTGAGCTCACTGAACTGTCTTTTTGAGTTTTCTTGTAACTCGTTAAGTTTCTTCATGACAGCTATTTTGAATTGTCTATCAATTCGATCAGTCTGCCATGACTTCAAGTTTGGTTTCTGGAGAGTTGTCATTTTCTTTTTGTGATACTGTGTTACGGCAGTTCTTTATGGTGCTTGATGAGTTGTTCCTCTGCTGGTGCATTTGTGGTAGCAAACACTTTTCCTATTTGGGTAAGGCTTTGTTTACTTTGATTCTGAGCTGCTTCTGATTGTATTTGAGATCCTGCCTTTCCACCCTCCACTGCCTCTGCTGGAGGTGTTGTCATTGTGCTGCTTGTGCCTCTGAGGTGGCTGGTGCCTTGCTGCTTACCATGTTGCCGAAGTCACAGGTGTCACCACCAGGGCCAGCAGGCTGGTGAGCACCTCTGCTGCTTCCAGAGTCACCTGGGATGTGGATTGCCCCAACTTAGTGGGAGGGGAGAAAATGGGATGGAAGCCAGGGTCACAGGTACCTCTGCTACATCTGGGTTTGTTGAGTCTGCAGGTGCTGCTGAAATAGGTGGGGGAGCCGAAGTTGCGGGTGCCAAGGTAGCTAGGGGGGACCAGGGTCATGGGCTCTGCTCTTGCTGTTACCTAAGCTCTCCATGGGTTCTTCATGGACTCAGGGCTCTCTTGTGCTGCTGCTTCCAGGCCATCTGGGTATGCTGGCAATGCTGCTGCCGGGGGCACTGGGTTCAAGGATGTCACTGCTGCTTCCAGGTAGGCTGGTGTCATGAATGACACCACCACCACCATGAGAGGAAGGGTACCTGGGTTGCCAGTGCCAGGGTTCCTGAAGCCTCTGGTCTCTGCCACTTGTGTGGTTCCTGGAAACTCAGGTCCTTGACACCCCTGCTGCTGCCAGGGGCCCAAGGTCTTTTATAAAGCCCCCATTGCTGGCAAGGCTAATGTCAGGGGTGCCGTGGCTGGAGGCTGAGTTGCAGGCACTGTAGTTCGTGAAGCCTCAGGTCATAGGCCCCACCCATCACTGCAGGGAGAGGGGGATGGCCTGAGCCCTGAGTGCTGCTGTAGTTCCTGCAGCCTCTAGTCTCCAGCACCTGTATGATTCCTGGAAACTCAGGTCACTGGCACCGCTGCTGCCACCAGGGGTATTGATGTCTTGGATGAAGCTCCCACTGCTGGAAGGGCCAGGGTCAAAGGTACCACCACCGGGGCAGGGGGGGAAAGGGGCTTGGTTACAGATATCATCGAGGTTCCCAGAGCCTCCAGTCATGGCCTGCAGTGATTCCTGGCATCTCTGGGAGCTTGGGCTGCCTCAATTCCTGGGGCCTCCATTCATGGGCATTACTTCAGTTCCTGAGCTCTCTGGTTGGAAGCAAAGCTGCAGTTCCCAGAACCTCCAGTCTCGTGAGCTGTTGCCACTGCTCCCCTGGTTCCACCACCCACCTTCAGAGGTATAGATGTATGGATCTCTCAGGTTGTCTGGTGTGCTGTGCAGAGTCCTTTGTTGGTCTGCGGATGTTTTCCTGGTTATAACTTAGAGAGGAGAGGCAAAGGGAGCAAGTCACTCTGCCATGATGCTGGCCTCACTGTTCTGAATGGAGCTGGTTCTATCCTCTGGACGTGATGCACAAACACCTGAACCAACTACAAGTTTGTCTCCATTTCATGCTGGCAGCAACAAAGAAAAAAGATATGCTGGCCATAACATTAACCTTCTGCAAGGGTATATTAAGCTTAATGCAAATTTGGTGGAGACATAGTATAATTTTTATAATCCTTTCAATGGCTATCTGGATGGTCACAATGCCTTGCATCCAGTAGGCTCTCAACAAATATGTGATATATTGTTGTGGATTAATTGATAATGGAAGACAGGATAACATGGAAAAATAAAATCTAAAGATAATCCAAAATTCAAATTTTAGCCAGAAATTTTTATCCCAGCATCCCTCTCCCTCAATTTTTTCCCTAAGCTTCTTTACCTTTTTGTCTCTGCTATCAAATATATAAGTAGCCTAAAAGATAGGCAGGCTGAGAAGAGAGGAGAAAGGTATGAATATTCCACAGTCTAATTTGAACCTGAATTATGAAAAGGAGTTGGTATATAATTGATTTTATGACAAATCCTTATAATCAGGAAAATTAATTCCCCATTGGGACCAGAAAGGCTTTTTCACTTAACAAACATTGGCCAGTTTAAAAAGTAATATTGTAGGGGCCAGTCCCATGGCATAGAGGTTAAATTCTGTGTGCTCCACTTTAGCAGCCTGGGTTTGCAGGTTCAGATCCCAGGCACGGACTTACATCACTCATCAGCCATGCTGTGGTTGCAACCCACATATAAAATAGAGGAAGGCTGGCATGGATGTTAGCTCAGGGCGAATCTTCCTTAAGTAAAATAAGAGGAAGATTGGGGCTGGCCCCATGGCTGAGTGGTTAAGTTTGCGTGCTCTGCTTCGGCGGCCCAGGGTTTCACCAGTTCGAATCCTGGGTGTGGACATGGCACCACTCGTCAGGCCATGCTGAGGCGGCATCCCACATGCCAGAACCGGAAGGACCCACAGCTAAAAATGCACAACTATGTACCAGGGGGCTTTGGGGAGAAAAAGGAAAAATAAAATCTTAAAAAAATAATAAATAAAATGAAATAAAATAAATGTTCTATAAATCATTTTTTTAAAAAAGAGGAAGATTGGCAACAGATGTTACCTTGGGGCAAATCTTATTCAGCAAAAAAAAAAAAAGTAATATTGTAGATTTAACATGCCCGTCTAGTAGAAGAATGTAGAATCTTGGAACAAATAATTGTTTTCTTAGGGCATAGTTTCTTTGCCTATTTTTATTTATTTTTATTTATTTATTTTTTGCTGAGGAAGATTGGCCCTGAGCTAACATCTGTGCCAATCTTCCTCCATTTTGTATGTGGGATGCCCCCACAGCATGGCTTGATGAGCAGTGAGTAGGTCTGCACCCAGGATCCAAACCTGTGAACCCTAGACTGCTGAAGCAGAGTACTCGAACTTAACCACTATGCCACCAGGACAGCCCCTCTTTGTCTACTTTTTTTTTTTTATGAGGAAGATTAGCCCTGAGCTAACTACTGCCAGTCCTCTCTTTTTGCTGAGGAAGCCTGGCCCTGAGCTAACATCTGTGCCCATCTTCCTCTACTTTATATGTGGGACGCCTACCACAGCATGGCGTGCCAAGCGGTGCCATGTCCACATGTAAAATGGAGGAAGATGGGCACAGATGTTAGGTCAGGGCTAATCTTTCTCAAGCAATAAAAGAGAAAGATTGGTAACAGATGTTAGCTCAGGGCAAATCTTCCTCAGAAAAAAAAAATCTTCATTTGCATAGCCCATTAAGGGAGTTCAAGAATTGTCTAGTGTCTGCCCATAGACCCCAGTTATTAAATAGTATTAGTGGAGCACAATAGGCCTACCACTTTCCTTAATTGAATATGTGATAAAGCCTAAGGTTTCTTTTATCCCAGGTTTGTTCATTTGAGTATATAGCTTGTTAATTTTGGCAAGTGGTGGCCTGCCTGCCTCCCCTCTTCCCTTCTTCTCTCCCTCCCTTCCTTCCTTCCTGCCTTCCTTCCTTTTTCGTTGTTGTTAAGAAATATCTCCAAAGCTTACTTGTGCAGATGATTATTTAAATGTAAGTTTAGAACTGTTATATTTACCTCCCTAAAATTTTATTTTAATCATTTTGGCTCATTATCCAAGCCTGTTAAGATCTTTTAAAAGCTTGATTTGATACTCAATCAGCAATCCCTCCAAGACTCATGTCATCTGAAAACTCCGTGGTTTTCTTTTAATGTTTGCCGAAGACGTCGATTAAAATGTTGAATGGCACAGGTCAAGGACAGAGTTTTGTGGCATTTGCCAGACACCCTCCCTCCAACATAACAGCCATACTATTTTGCTGTCTTTCAGCTCACATTTCTCCATCTTGTCCATAAAAATAACCGAAGGGACTTTGTAATAAGTCTCGAAAAAATAAAGACACTATGTCTTATGACATTTCCTTGATTTACCAAGTTAGAACTCTTATCAGAAAAGGAAATGAGGATTATTACAAGGAAATAGTTTTAGGGTTGATAGATATTTATTGTTTTATGTAACAGTTGCACTCCTAAGAAGATTTGTGCAAATAATAACGTATGAATAATAACTAACACTTACACAGAGCTTACTAACAGTCAAGGACTGTTCTAAATTTCTTATATCCACTTATTTATTTAACCTGAGAACCCTATGAGGTGGTATTATCCCCATTTTACAGATAAGGAAAGAAGCTGAGGGAGGTAAGCACTTGCACAAGTTAAATAGCTATTAAGTGACTGTCAGGGTTTGAACCCAGATAGTTTGTCTAGAGAATTCACATGTTTATACAGCATTGTATTTTAAAAATCCCAGATTCAGCAGATGGGAAACTCTTGGATAGTCATCTGCAACTTTAGTTTTCTCTCTCAGGATTTCTACTCTGGTTCCACATTACATATCAATCAAAGAGAATGAATAGAGCAACCTAGCACTTGCTATTTGCCCAGAAAAGTATATTTTTAAGATGGGCAAGTTTCTTTCTAACCAGTAAACACAAGGGGAAAAAAATCCTAAGATTCACTAAGATCCAATGCCTTGGTCTAGATGAAAGTTCTATTTGGACATAAGAGAACCTACTAGTCAAGTTTAGTCACTGGCTGGGTGACCAGGGCCAACCTCTTCTCCTTTCTGGGTCACAGTTTTCCATCTGTTTTATCCCACTCTCCTCCCTTCCTCAGAAGAATTGTGGGAAAATGAAAATAAAAGAATGACTATGTGAAGAGCTTTGAGTTTGAAAGATACTAGGAAAATACAAGATGCTATTAGAATTGATCTGTCCTGAACAATAACCTGTTAAAGACCAGTTAACACACTTTAAGAATTAAAACTACAGCAAAATAACCAGTTTGAGCATGCCATTGCATCACCTTTTCAAAACTCAGACATGCACACCCAGCCAGAAAACTATTTCATCCTAAATTAAATATGAGGATTAGGACTGCTGGCCTCATTTAATTAAGAGTCACATAAATTGCCAGCTTAAAATTCGGGGACTATTGTTGATGAGGGGTTTTATCTGTGGAGTGGACTCTTGTCAGATTAGGCAGGTCAGACTTTATTGGACACAACATTGACTGTCCCTGGTGCCTTTATTTTTACCTGAAAAAAAAAAAAAAAAACCTGACTGGGAAACTTTAAAAAACTCAGTTAATATTAAATAAATACTAAAAGCTTACGGTGTGCTAGAAGCTGACAAGTTATCACAACATCTAAATGGATTTGTTGACCTTTAAATGGAGCTCGGCTCCCATATCTATTTGTCACAATTTCCTACTTGTTTCCTTCCCCACCTTTTCCCCATTGTCAGCCCTTGTTATTCTTAGTGATCATGGAAAAAAAAATAAGTTAGTTTGAGGGCCTTCATGTGACCAAAACAACACAGACTGGCAGGTCATCTCTCCTCCTTACTGAACTGTTTTTTTTTCATTAAGGTATAATTGACACACAACATTGTATTAGTTTCAGGTGCACAACATGATTCGCTATTTGTATATATTGTGAAATGATCACCAGCATGAGTCTAGTTACCATCCATTTACTGAACTATTTCCAACTGGGCTCATCACAGAGCCGCTAAAAGTAAGAATAAAGGCCTTTAATACAAAACTTGTACCAACAAACAGACTCTCACTAAGAATTCCATTTTGGTCTTCCCGCCAGCTCCTCAGGGCAATGCCCTAGTGACAATATCCAGTCCAATTATAGGTTGTCTACATGTAATTAAAATGCAACACGATCAGTAGATTGCATAAACTTTGAAGTGGTCTTTGTTTTTTAATGAAGTAAATTGTCATTAGCATTCATGTTAAAAGAGAAACCAATTTTGGGAAAGGAGGAATGAATATAAAGATGAGTTAGGAAAAACTGGATGACTGGGTGAGTAAAGCTAGTATGGAGAGGTAAAGAAAATGAAGCTCTGTATCTTATATTTAGCACTTAAATAATTTTTTAAATCTTTCTTGAACGATATCTATTGATGTGCCAAAACCTGGGAGAGAGGAAGGAGGTCTCTGTGAAGTGGAGATAGATCACATTTCTGCCCTATCTCTATTCCCCGCTGCATATAACTTCCCCTTTTAGACCTGGGGATAGAGACAGACCTTCCAAACGAATCTTATATATAATAGTAAAATATTAGTAATAACTTAAAAGTCCAAAACTGAGGTAGTGTTTAAATCCCCCCAGTACATGATTGTATATTTCAGTTGTGGATCCTTCTAGTTGTGGCATGTGGGACGCCATCTCAGCATGGCTTGATGAGTGGTGCCATGTCCTCGCCCAGGATCCAAACCAGTGAAACCTTGGGCCCCTGAGGCAGAGCCCATGAAGGCAACCACTCGGCCACAGGACCAGCCCCAGAAATAAGTTTTGGTTCAACCATGTGATGAAAGACTATGCTGTCATTTAAAATGATATTGTAGGGGCCGGCCCTGTGGCCCAGTGGTTATGTTCCCTTGCTCTGCTTCGCTGGCCCAGGGATCCCAGTGCGGACATGGCACTGCTCGTCAGGCCATGTTGAGGTGGTGTCCCACATGCCACAACTAGAGGGACCCACACCTAATAAGATACAACTCTGTGTTGGGGGGATTTGGGGAGAAAAAGCAGAAAAGAAAAAAAAAAGATTGGCAACAGTTGTTCGCTCAGGTGCCAATCTTTAAAAAAAAATGATATTGTAAATAAAAATTAGAGATAATTTTAATGGAAAACTGGAAATATGATTATATTGTTAGATAAAAAGAATATATAAATCATGTACAGTGAAAAAAAAGAAAAGAAGAAACATATACCCACATATAAAAGCATATAAAAAATATTGGAGAGAAATATATCAAAATATTATTGTGGTTATCTCTCTGTGGTAGAATTATGAAGAGTTTTTACTTTTTTTTTTTTCCTGCTTTATCTCCCCAAATCCCCCTGGTACATAGTTGTATATCTTAGTTGCAGGTCCTTCTAGTTGTGGCATGTGGGACGCCGCCTCAATGTGGCCGATGAGCCGAGCCATGTCTGTGCCCAGGATCCGAACTGGTGAAACCCTGGGCCACTGAAGCGGAGCGAGAGAAGTTAACCACTGGGCCACAGGGTCAGCCCAAGTTTTTACCTTTTTTGGGCTTATCTTTATTTTCTAAATTTTCAAAAAAAAATGTGTATACTGATAGAGCAATGAAACAATGAAAGTTAATTTTAAAGAGTGGAACAAATAAATAAAAAGTCTTCATGGCCTTTGAAGAGATAAAATAACATAATTTTTGAAAGTATGTCTTTTGGGGGCTGGCCCTGTGTCTGAGTAGTTGGGTTCGCGCGCTCCGCTCAATGGCCCAGGGTTTCGCTGTTTTGAATCCGGGGTGCGGACGTGGCATCGCTCATCAAGTCATGTTGAAGCGGCGTCCCACATGCCACAACTAGAAGGATCCACAACTAAAAAAATATACAACTATGCACTGGGGGGATTTGGGAGAAAAAGGAAAAAAAAAGTATGTCTTTTACTGTTATGATGAAAAGAATTTATTAAAAACTTAGTTTGTGTGTGTGTGAGCGCGTGTGAATGTGTGTAGGGGGTGGTCTTGGATACATAAAGTTAAATGTAACTTTTTAAATTAATCAGATAATTCACACGTGCCATGACCAGGGCCTCCTCATAGATACTGGAGAGGATACCATCATTAGGAGGCACAGAATTTGTTTACAGAAGGCTTACGTCTGATTGTGGAAATAAGGCTTAAACATGTGGAAAGGTCAGTAACAATCCCCATGGCCAGATGATATTCTTTTCCACAAGTCATCACATGATGTTTCATTCCTGCAACTTGATGACCAGAAGATGCTTCTTGAGAGGACCTGTACACTTGAAAACATCTTAGTCCTTTTTTGGAATGCTATCTGTCTTTAGGTAATAACCATGTATCACAGGAATCTGAAAATGTAAGACATTGCTTTTCATTTAAAAAATTGAATTGAAATTGATTTGGCAATAAGATAGGCGCTAAGACCTTACAAGGGTTTTAAGTCCCTCTTTGGGCCAGTGTTCAGCCTTTTGGGGCTCCTTCTAATGAATACCCATGACTTTATTTTTTCTAATCAAAGCCAGCACTTGTCACCTGATTCTTTTTGGTAGCTAATCCAACACTTCAACCTGTCCTGATTTGTACAGGCAGAGACAAGTGATAAGATTCCCCAGTCCTATTCTGTCATAGCTTAAGACCTCTGTCAAAACTTGGTGATAAAAGCTATAAAGATGCACAGATGGAGAGCTACAATCAGCCTGGCAGTTGAAAAGGTCTACTTTGAGAAGCTACTCCTAACATGTATGAGGCAACATTACCTTGTCTTTCCCTAGGAAACCCCCACATTCCAAATTTAGATTCCACATGCATATCCCTAACCTGGCCCCCTATCATCATCATGACTGTTATTATTGCTTAGCATCTTTATTGAAGAATAAAAATTACACTGCATATAGGGCCAGCCTGGTGACATAGTTGTTAATTTCGCATGCTCTGCTTCAGCGGCCCAGGGTTCACAGGGTTGGATCCCAGGCACAGACCTAGCACCGCTTGTAAAGCCGCACTGTGGTGGCATCCCACATAAAATAGAGGAAGATTGGCACACGTGTTAGCTCAGGGCCAATCTTCCTCACACATACACACAAAATTACACTGCATACAAAATGTGAAATTAGACATGCTTCCTCCCAGTGGGAACCTAATCTAGATATGTACACACAAAAAATGTAGAAATATCTTAGGAGAGGGTGAGGGAGGGAAAGCAGTGGAGGGGGAAAGAAATAATCACTTTAGGATTTTCCTAGAGAAAGTATAAAGAAACTTCACAGAAGTCAGAAAGGGAGTAGGTTGAGGTAACTTGCCATTCTGACAATGAAATACCAACTTATTATTAATTCAATTCAACGAAGGGTCCAGCTCTGCAAAGGCAAATCTGCTAAGGTCTCACCCACTGCTGACCTAGACGGAGGGATTCCTTTTTCTTCATCTTCTTCCTACTGTTTCCTTGTATTATGTATAATTTTATGAGCTGTGTGATTAAGATGGAGAAAAATGAGAATACTATTTAAGGACTACTTTTACCATCTTAAAAGAATATACCCTTCTCTCTACTGTGGAGTATTATCCAGTGTAGAACAATATATTCATCGTTTCAAACACATACAGGCATTTGGAAGACGATAATATTATTGCTGTTATTGAATTTGAAAATACTCTTTCTAGTTGCAGAGTAAACCTGACTGTGGAGGTTAATTAGGAAAATATGTTCGGTAAAAATCGTTTTAAGATTCAGAAAGTTATCATTGAATATTAAATTATGAATATTGAAGTCGCCCATAGAATTTTCCTTGATCATGACTAAATAACATAAATGACTAAATAACGTAAGCAAATGCTTGAGAGAGATCAGAAGTTAGAAAGCTCATCTTTCTATTTATTGGTAAGAAGGTACTCACAAGATGAGCAGTGACTATGCTCAGAATTCTTTCCAGTTTTTTTTCACAGTTATCCCTATCCCTCCAAAGCATAAATGGATGAAAATGACCACTGCTCAGGGGTTTATCTAACTGAACTAGTAATTTCATTTTTTCATTTTCACCCATAGAGTTTCTGCAGACTTTTTAAGTATTATGTTTTACATCTCTTGGGTATTAAGACAAATAATTGTAAACAGAATAGGATGCTTTGTAAACTATATTATGTTTCAATAATTTTGGCAGAATTACATGCCATTTAAAAAATCTGCTTTATTGAGCTATAACTTATGGACAATAAAAGTTGCCCACTTAAACTATACTGTTCAATGAATTTTGAATGAATACAGTCATGTAACCATCACCAAAATCAAGACAGAAACATTTCCATCACTCAGAAAGTTCCCTTGCACTCCCCTCATCCCCTAACCCTGGAATTGATCTTTCTATCAACTGTAGTTCTGCCTTTTCTAGATTGACATACAAATGAAATCAGTACTGTTTTGTGTCTGGCTTCTTTCACTTGGCACAATGCTTTTGAGCTTCCTCCACATTATTGTACACATCAGTAGTTTGTCTCTTTTGATTGTTGAGTAGTATTCCATTATATGCAACTATTACAATTTACTTACCCTTCACTTGTTGATAGACATTTGGTTTGTTTCCAGTTTGGAGCTATGAATAAAATTATGAATAAAATTGCTATGAAATTTTCCATGTAAGTCTTTGTGTGGACATATATTTCCATTTCTCTTGAGTAAATACCTAGCATTGAATTTGCTGGGTCATATGGTAAGTATATGTTCAACTTTATTAGAAAGTCAAACTATTTTCCAAACTGGCTGTACCACTGTGTTCCCACCAGAGAACCAGGTGCTCCACATCCTCATCAACAATTGCTGTTCTCCGTCTTTTTATTTTAGTCATTCTAGTGAGTATGTAGTAATATTTCACTGTGGTTTTAATTTTCCCTTCCTTAATAACTAGTGACGTTGCACAATTTTTATGTGCTTATTTGTCATTCATTTATCTTCTTTGGTAATGTATCTCATATCTTCTGCATACTTTGTATTGCATTGTTTATCTTAATGTCGAATTGTAAGACTTCTCTACATATTCTGTTTACAAACATTACCCAGATATTTGTTTTGCAATATTTACTTCCAATCTGTGGCCTTTTCATTTTTGTAACATTATCTTTTAAAGAACAAAATTTTTTAATTTTGATGAAGTCCAGTTTAACAATTTTTTCTTTTGTGGTTTCTGCTTCTTGTGTCCTAAAAATTCTTTGCTTTAACCAAGGTCACAACAATTTCCTCCTATATTTTCTTCTGGAAATATTATAGTTTTAACTCATATTTAAGTGTATGATCCATCTGAAGTTAATTTTTGTGTATAGTATGAGGAAAGGATCAAGGTTCACTTTTTTCCCATATGGCCATCCAATTGTTCTAGCATTATATGTTGTAAAGGCTATCATTTCACCATTGAATTACTTTGGCATCTTTGTCTATTGGTGTCTTGGCACTCTCTATTCTGGTCCACTGGTCATTTATTGATCTTTATGTCAGTACCACACAGTCTTGATGACTGCAGCTTTAAAGTAAATATTGAAACCAGGTAGCATAAGTCTTTCAATTTTGTTCTTCTTTTTCAAATTGTTTTGGCTATACCACATTCTTTGTATTTCTATTTAAATTTAGAGTCAACTTATCAATTTCCATTTTAAAAAAATCTGTTGGGATTTTGACTGGAATTATATTGAATCTATAGATCAGTCTGAGGAGAACCATCTTTTTTTTTTTTTTTTATTGCTTTTTCTCCCCAAATCCCCCCAGTACATAGTTGTATATTTTAGTTGCAGGTCCTTCTAGTTGTGGCATGTGGGATGCCGCCTCAGTGTGGCCTGATGAGCAGTGCCGTGTCTGCACCCAGGATCTGAACCTGTGAAACCCTGGGCCACTGAAGTGGAGCTCGGGAACTTAACCACTTGGCCACAGGGCCGGCCCCAGAGAACTGACATCTTAATATGGGTATATCTCTCCATTTATTTAAGTCTTTAATTTCTCTCAGCAATATTTTGCGTCTTTTGAGTATAAATCTTGTACATAGTTTGTTAAATTTATTCCTAAGTATATCATGTTTTTGACACTATTTTAAATATTTAAAATTTTTTATTTATATTTTTAAAAATAAAAATTGTATATATTTAAGATGTACAACATAATGATTTGATATATATAGCCATAGTGCAATGATTAGTACAGTCAAGCTAATTGACACATAATTTCCTCACATAATTATCATTTTTGTGTGTGTGATCAGTGCACCTGAGATCTACTCTCTTAGTATATTTCCAGTGTCCACTACAGTATCATTAAGTAAGGGCATCATGCCTGTGCATTCAATCTCTAAATTTTTTTTTTTTTAAGATTTTATTTTTCCTTTTTCTCCCCAAAGCCTCTTGGTACATAGTTGTGAGTCCTTCTAGTTGTGGCATGTGGGACGCCGCCTAAGCATGGCTTGATGAGCGGTGCCATATCTGCACCCAGGATTTGAAACAGCGAAACCCTGGGCCACCGAAACGGAGCGCACAAACTTAACCGCTCGGCCACGAGGCCGGTCCCCTCAATCTCTAGATTTTTTTATCCGACATAACTGCAACTTTGTACCCTTTGACCAACCTCTTCTTATTTCCCCCACTGCCACCTTCCCCCACCCCCCAGGCCCTGGTAACCACCATTCTATTCTCTGCTTCTCTGAGTTCAACTTTTTTTTAGATTCCATATATAAGTGGGATCATACATTATTTGTCTTTCTCTGTCTGGCTTATTTCACTTAGCATAATGTTTTCAAGGTTCAGCCGTGTTGTTACAAATGGCAGAATTTCCTTCTATCTCATGGTTGAATAATATTCATTGTTTATATATATCACATCTTCTTTATCCATTCATTTTTCAGTGGACACTTAGGTTCTTTCCATATCTTGGCTATTGTGAGTAATGCTGCGATGAGCATGGGAGTGCAAATATCTCTTCGAGATCCTGTTTTCCTTTCCTTTGGATTTCATTTCTTTTTCAGAAGTGGGCTTGCTGGATTATATGGTAGTTCTATTTTTAATTTTTTGAGGAATCTCCATACTGTTTGCCATAGTGGCTGTACTAATTTACATTTCCACCAACAATGCACAAGGTTTCCCTTTTCTCCACACCTTCACCAACATGTTATCCTTTGTCTTTTTGATAATAGCTATTCTAACAGGTGTGAGGTGTTATTTCATTGATTTGCATTTGCCTGATGATTAGTGATGTTGATCACCTTTTCATGTACCTATTGGCCATTTGGACGTCTTCTTTTGAAAAATATCTATTTAGGTCCTTTGCCCATTTTTTTTTTATTGTGATCATAATAGCTTATAGCGTTGTGAAGTTTCAATTGTACATTATTATTTGTCATACACCATATAACTATGCCCCTTCACCCTTTGTTGCCCACCCTCCACCCCGCTTCCCCTGGTAACCACTAATTTGTTCTCTTTGTCCATAAGTTTGTTTATATTCCACATATGAGTGAAATCTTACGGTGTTTGTCTTTCTCTGTCTGGCTTACTTCACCTAACATAATGCCCTCAAGGTTCATCCATGTGGTTGCAAATGGATGATTTCGTCTTTTTTTATTCATTTGCCCATTTTTTAATCGAGTTATTTGGCTTTTTGCTATTGAGTTGTAGGTGTTCCTTTTGTGTTTTGGATATTAACCCCTTATCAGCCATATAGTTTACAAATATTTTTTCCCATTCTTTGGGTTGCCTTTTCATTTTGCTGATTGTTTGCTTTGCTGTGCAGAAGGTTTTTGGTTTGATGTAGTCCCACTTGTTTATTTTTGCTTTTGTTGCTTGTGTTTTTGGTGTCATAAGCAGGAAATTGCTAATTGTGTTGTCTATTTGTGTTTTCTTGTAGTTCACTCAATTTCTTTAACAGGATTATTCTCAGTTCCTTATCAGACAGTTCATAGATCTCCATTTCGTTAGGGTCATTTATTGGAGCTTTATCAGTTTACTTTGGTGGCATCACGTTTCCTTGATTTTTCGTGATCCTTGTGGCCTGTGTTGGTTTATGTGCACTTGAAGAAGTAGGCACCTCTTCTCGTCTTTCCAGACTGGTTTTGGCAGGGAAAGCCCTTCACCAGTCAGCCTATCTATCCAGAGATTCTGAGTGGATCATCTGATGGTGTCCATGGGTGGGCTTGCTGCTGGAATCCAGGCAGACCTGGTTCCTGGATCAGCAGGTGGGCAAGCCTGGTGCTTGGGTCAAAAGGGACCAGGCTAGTGGCAAGTGGATTTGGAGCCTTGGTCCATTGTGTTGGGCCTGGCACTTGGATCCACAGGACAGTCCTGGTGCCTAAGTCCGTGGCAGTAGGCCTGGGACCTGAGTCCAGGGAGTGGGCCTAGTGTCTAGGACTGTTGTGTTGGGCTGAAGCCTGGGTCTGTGGGGGCTAGCCCAGTGCCAAAGTCTACTAGGGCAGGCCTGGACCCTGGTTCTGCTGGAGCCTGGGACCACAGGGATCAGTCTGGCAGTGGGGTAGGCTTGGTCCTGGGGTCTGCAACAAAGCTGTGTGTTCATTCCACTCTCCTTATCCCACTGGGAGGGTATCTCTCTCTACACTGGGCTGCCCAGGCTTGGGGAAGGGGTGACAGGGGTAATGAAAAACTGTCTTTACTACCCTCTTCAATGCATCTTTTCTTATTTCTGTGATACAACCAGGTCCTATAATCTCCACCTGGAATCCTTAGCTCCTGTGAAGGTATTTTCATGTGTGGATATTTGTTCAAATTGATGTTTCTGTGAGGGGATGACCACTGGAAACTTGCTGATATCTGAAAGCCAAATGATATACTTTTAAATTTTAATTTTCAATTGTCTATTGCTTGTATATAGAAATGCAATTGATTTTTTTTTTTAATTCTTACCCAAGTGTTTTTTTAAATTTTATTTTCATCTCATTATTTTTAGGGTAACTAGCCATCATTTCACTTTTTTTTAAATTGAGTTGATAGGTTACAATCTTGTGAAATTTCAGTTGTACATTAACGTTCGTCATTCGTGTTGTAGGGGCACCACTTTACCCTTTGTGCCCACCCCCCACCCCACCTTTCCCCTGGTATCCACTAAACTGTTCTCTTAGTCCACATTTTTAAATTCCTCATATGAGTGGAGTCATACACAGATTGTCCTTCTCTAACTGGCTTATTTCACTTAACATAATTCCCTCAAGGTCCATCCATGTTGTTGCAAATGGGATGATTTTGTTCTGTTTTGCAGCTGAGTAGTATTCCATTGTATATATATATACCACATCTTCTTTATCCATTCATCTGTTGATGGGCACTTAGGTTGCTTCCACGTCTTGGCTATTGTAAATAATGCTGCAATAAACATTGGGGTGCATAGGACTTTTGAAATTGCTGACTTCAAGCTCTTTGGATAGATACCCAGTAGTGGAATAGCTGGATCGTACGGTAGTTCTATTTTTAATTTTTTGAGGAATCTCCATACTGTTTTCCATAGTGGCTGCACCAGTTTGCATTCCCACCAGCAGTGTATGAGGGTTCCTTTTTCTCCACAACCTCTCCAACATTTGTTACTATTAGTTTTAGATATTTTTGTCATTCTAATGTGTGCAGGGTGATATCTTAGCGTAGTTTTGATTTGCATAGAAATGCAATTGATTTTTTAAAAAAATTTTTTGAGGAAGATTAGCCCTGAGCTAACATCTGCTGCCAATCCTCCTCTTTTTGTTGAGGAAGACTGGCCCTGAGCTAACATCTGTGCCCATCTTCCTCTACTTTCTATGTGGGACGCCTGCCAAAGCATGGCTTGCCAAGCAGTGTCATGCCCACACCCAGGATCTGAACCAGCGAACCCCAGGCCACTGAAGCAGAACGTGTGAACTTAACCGCTGCGCTACTGGGCTGGCCCTGCAATTGATTTTTATATATTGACATTGTATCCACTGTCCTTGTTAAATAACTTATTAGTTCTACTGTTTTTTAGATCCCTTAGATATTCTATGTATATAATCATATATGTGAATAAAGGCAGTTTTACTTCTTTCTTTATAGTCTATGCCTCTCATCTTTTTCTTCTCTTATTCCATTGGGTAGGACTGCCAGTATCATGTTATGTAAAGTGGCAAGAGTGAATATTTTTACCTTGACTGCCATCTTAGAGAGAAAGCATTTGTTCTTTCACTATTAAGTATGATGTTAGCACTAGGTTTTTTGTAGATGTACTTTATCACATTGAGAAAGTTCCCTTTTATTTATAGACAGCTGAAGAGTTTATCATGAATATTTGTTGAGTTTTGTCAAATGATTTTTCTGCATCTATTGAGATGATCATATGATTTTTCTTTGTTTGTTGATATGGCAAATTACACTGTTTTTTTGCATTATATTGATTGTTATATCTTGAGATAAACCCAACTTGGACATGTATTGTCATTTTAAAGAATATTGCTGGATTTGATTTACTAAAATTTTGTTCAGGACTTTTGCATCATGTTCATGATAGATATTGGTCTGTAGTTTTCTTTTTGTGTAATATCTTTGTCTGGTTTTGGTAACTGTAATGCTGGCCTTACAGTACAAATTGGAAATTGCTTCCTACTCTTCTCCTTTCTGAAAAGTTTGTGCAGAATTGGTATTATTTCTCCCCTACATGCTTCATATAATTCCCTGATGAAGCCATCTGGGCCTAGAGTTTTGTGAGAAGATTAACTATAAATTCAGTTTATTTGATACAAGGCCATTAGGTTTTTTTCTTATGAGTGAACTTTGATAGTTTGTGTTTCAAGGTATTTGTTATTTCACCTTAGTTGTCAAATATATTCTCATAAAGTTGTTCATCATATTCTCCAATTATCCTTTTTTTTTTTTTTAAAGATTTTATTTTTCCTTTTTATCCCAAAGCCCCCTGGTACACAGCTGTGTATTTTTAGTTGTGGGTCCTTCAAGTTGTGGCATGTGGGATGCCGCCTCAGCATGTCTTAATGAATGGTGCCATGTCTATGCCCAGGATTCGAACTGGCAAAACCCTGGGCTGCCAAAGCAGAGCGCAAGAACTTAACCACTTGGCCACGGGGCCGGTCCTCCAATTATCCTTTTACCATCTGTAGGATCTGTCATGATGTCCACTCTCTTGTTGCTGATATTGGTAAGTTGAATCTTCTCTACTTTTGATTATTCTGGCCACAGGTTTATCAATTTTATTTATCTTTTCAAAGAAATAGCTCATGATTTCATTGATTTAATCTATTGTTTTTCCACTTTCAATTTTACTGATTGCCACTCTTGATTTATTATTTTCTTCTTTCTGCTTACTGTGGGTTAGTTTCCCATTATCTTTCTAACATTTTAGAGTAGAATCTTAAATAATTGGTTTTAGATGTTTCTTCTTTTCCGATATAAGCATTTAATGTTATATATTTCCCTCTAGGCACTGCTTTAGCTTCATCCTGCAAATTTTCATATGTTCTACCCTACATCCTTAATGACTTTTTTGTCTACTTGCTCTATCAAATAATGAATGAGGAATTTTGAAACATCCAACTATAATTGTGGATTTTGTCTATCTTTTCTTTTCAGAGTTTTTGCTTCATGTATTTTGAAGTTCTGTTACAGGTGCATACTTATTTAGGATTGAAATATCTTCTTGATGAATTGACCCCTTTACCATTATGAAATACCCTTCTCTATCCCTGTTAATAGTTTTTCTTTTGTATTAATATGGCCACTCATGTTTTCTTTTGATTACTATTTGCATGGTATTTCTTTGTTTTCATCCCTTTACTTTTAACCTATGTCTTAACCTATGTCTTAAAAAAAAAAACTTAAAAAAACCCCACTTATTTAAGTGGTTTTTTAAAAAATAGGCAGCATGTAGTAGGATGTTACTTTTTCATCCAATCTATCAATGTCTCCCTTTTAATTGGAGAGTTTAAAGAGTTTAAACCATTTACATTTATTGTGATTGTCAATATGGTTGGGTTGAAATCTTCCTGTTGCTTTGTTTTCTAGATGCCCTATGTTATGTCTTTTTCTTCTTCTCCTGCCTCCTATTGAAAGATTTAAGTATTTTTTAATAATTCAATTTTGTCTCTACTACTGGCTTATTAATTATACCTCTTTATTTTATTTTGCAATTTTAATGATTGCTGTAGTGTTTATTTTATATATCTTTAACTTATTACAGTTTACTTTCAAATAATATTATGCCATTTCATATATAGTGTTAAGAATCTTACAATAGTATTCTTCTATTCCCCCTTCTGTCATTCATGCTGTAACTGTTAACCATTTACTAGTATATATGTATATATAATACATTATCATTATGTTTGCTTTAGATTGATATTTTTCTTTTAATGTGACTAAAAATGCCTTTTCTACCCCAACATATTTATTGTTTCCAGTGTTTCTCATTCCTTGTTTAAATCCTAATTTACTAATCCATCTACTATTATTTTCTTTTCCTGAAGAACATTTCTTTTTTTAAACATTTCTTGTAGCACAGGTCTGCTTGCAATGAATCCTTTTACCAAAAATACACCTAGGTTGGGTGGGGTGGTGGTGGTGAAACACTCCAAGAGATGTATTTTGTAATAGTTTCCTAGGTGATTCTGATGAATTTCTTCCTATGGGAGCTTGTTAAGGCCTAGAACATGATATGGATTGACATTTTAAAATATTTTCCCCCATGATCTTTCTAGATGATATAATACATTTATACTTTGTAGTATCATACGATGGAATACTATGCAGCCATTAAAAATGATGTTTCTGAAGAATATTTAATGACATTGGAAATGCTTATAACATAATTATAAATGTTTTAATCAGTGCAGAAAGAAAGACACTGAAATATCAAAGGCTCATATCTCTGGCTGGTAGAGTTGCTGGGGATTTTTACTTTCATATTATATTTTGTATTTTTCAAATTGTCTGCAATAAGCAAGAATGTACTAAGAAAATCACACAATATAGGTAGTACTCCCCAGAAGTACCCTCCTACTTTCATTTTGATGTAGACTGCTCAGACTTTTTTCTGTCCATTGAAATACATATAGAAACATAATTTTTTAATACAACATATGATCTAGTACATATTATTCTGCAACTAGAGTTTTTCACTTACTATTTTTATGCCACCACATATATATATACCTCCTTCTCTTGTATTGTGGCATGGTGTTCCCAAAATGAGATATACCATAGTTTAATTGTTTTCGTATAGATGTACTTGCAGATTGTTTCCATTTTTTGTTATAGACAAAGCTGCAGTGGATCATCTTGTAGATATATTTTTAGCACATATGTGCAAGTATTTCTTGAACGTAGGTACCAAAAAGGGAAACTGCTGGGTCAAAGGTTGTGCACATTATACATTATAAAGATTTTATTTTTCCTTTTTCTTCCCAAACTCCCCCAGTACATAGTTGCATATTTTTAGTTGTGGGTCCTTCTAGTTGTGGCATGTGGGATGCCGCCCCAGCATGGCCCGATGAGCAGCACCATGTCCGAACTGGTGAAACCCTGGGCCACTGAAGCGGAGCGCAAGAACTTAACCACTTGACCACAGGGCCAACCCCTAATCTATGGTTTTATAATATGCTTTGATATAGGGCAAGTGCCACTCCACTTTATTTCATTTATAATAAATAAGGCTTTTTAAAAAATCTATTCTTCATTGTTTAACTACCTGACTCTCCCTTCTTCCATGAGTTCCACATGACAAGGAGATAAAAATTATCCATAGGCAAGACAAAGGAGCATGGAAAATGAGGAAAAGGAGACAAAAAAAGAGAAATGCTCTTAAGATGGTATTTTTCCCCCTACACTTCAAGAAGTGACATAAAAATTATGCCACATACAAAATAAGATAGATTTTGTATGTTCAGCCATGTCTAAATCAAAGTCGCCTCTGGCTTTCATTGCTAGCCAGTTACCAATGGCAGGGACCATGTAAACATAAAATGTGAATAGACGAGAAATAGAAAAATATGAATCAATGTGAGAAAATGAGCAAGGACTAAAGTGAACAAAGAATACGGTGAAAGACAATAAAATACTTGTATTCTTCTTATAGACCCACCAGTCAAGAAGTCTCTGAGCTTAGTGCATGCATTGCGTCCTGGGTTCTTGCTGCCACCTCTACTCACATCACTTGATATTTTATATGGATTATAGAGGGGCCAGTTCTTGATAATCGAAATGGCAGAGAAAGTAAAAGTACAATTAGGGATATTACAGTATTGAGTAGCAGAAAATATCACGTTAATTGGAAGATGGTAAGCATTAAAAGGGAACTGAGCAAGTAAGTGTCTATAGTAAAATATCCGGTCGTCTAGTGGTTAATATTCGGCACTCTAGCGGTGAAGATTCAGAGCTCTTACCACCTCTGTCTAGGGTTTGTTTCCGGGTCAGAGAACCATACCACCTGCCTGTCCATTGTCATACTGCGGCAGCTGTGTGTTGCTGTGATGCTGAAAGCTCTGCCACCGGAATTTCAACTAACAGCCATGGTGGACAGGTTTCAGCAGAGCTTCCAGATTAAGACAGACAAGGAAGAAAGACCTGGCCACCCACTTCTGAAAAAATTGTCTATGAAAACCCTGTGAATAGCAGCGAATATTGTTTGATATAGCACAGGAAGATCAGAGGATGGCACAAAAAGACTGGGTAGGGTTCCTCTCTGCCATACACAGGGTCACGAGGAGTCGGAAGAAACTTGATGGCACTAACAACAAAGTAAAATATTCACACTAAACAGTTTAACCTTTAAATCTAACCATTGTACACAATACAGTTATACTCAACTTAAAGTTGTACCTGTTTTCATAGTAAAGCTAAGGGCTGCACAAGTAGGAAAAGCTGTTACGTGGGCAAGCATGGCTTTAAGTCAACTGTTAAATTATTTACAACGAATTTAGTTGTTCCTGGTTGAAAAAACATGTTGATAGGGCATAGCGATTGCCAAGGGACTTGTATCAAACGCAGAGTGTGCGCTACTTGCCCCCACTGAATTTATACTGTAAAATGTTCATAATTTGTTAGCCTCACAAAACCTAACAAACCTTTGTTTTAAAACCAACTTTTTGTAAACCTGAAAGTACAACTTTTGAGAAAGAAAAAATTGAGAACTAGTGTAACTATTTTACGTATCAGATGAATTAATATGACTGTAGGGCAAAACCTTTCTAAGTAGAGCCCATCCAGATAAGTTGTGGGCATCTTCTTGGAAAGCAGTACTAGGGAATCTTCTGTCAACTTGCTTCCAAACTACTCACACTTAGCGTGGTCCTTGGCTAGGACGTGCGCTTCTGAGTTCGTTCCATAGCTGGCGCTGGCGAGAGACAGGAGCGTGTGGACGCTCTGATGCGGTTGCGTACGTTTAAGGGCTTCCCGCTCTTACTCGTTGGGCTGGGACTTAACTGCCATCTGGTTCCCAGGTCTGGCTTCCTTTTCTCTGTGTGGTGCCCCCTGGTGCTCACCGCCTGTACAATCTTGAGTAAGTTGCAAGGAGTAAAGGGGTCCAGGGTGTGCAAGGATGTTTTCAAGAAAAGCATTCCATTTCTGTGAACTGTATGGATCCAGATTTCCCCTACATCCAAAGCCATGGTATAAACTACATCTGTACGTACATTCCTGAGCCTCTAGAGAAAGAGGAGATGTTGTATGACTAAGCCACCAAGCAAAAGAAAGATCGAAATTAAGTTTCAACCAACTACATAGGCAAAAGTCAAGTTAGCTCTCAAGTTTGTGGTGAAAAAACCAAAGATATGTAGACCTTATCTTTTCTTTATTCCTCCCTCTCCCGCATACTTCATTTTTTTCTGGCAAAGCAAAGAGTTTGGTATGATCCTGGATGTCAGTACGGCAGCCCATATTTGAGAGCCAGAGTATCTGTCTGGGCTGGAGTTGAGAATGTGGCCTTAACTGTTATGGAAGGAGGAGGATAGAAGATAATTCTTCCTGTCTCCTTTCCCAATCCATTTAATCAATATTAATCTCATGCTCAGTCTTGTCAAAGCTTCTTTTACCTTACAGAAGGAATCTTTAGCCTTCTGGCTCTATGAGCTCAGGCTCTGGTTCTCCTGCTTTGCCGTTCCCCTCCACCCCCACACCCCTACAGTCACTGAACGCTACTGCGCTCCATTAAAGATGAACAACAGATCATTTTTCATTGCATGGCAACCCTAAGAGCTCGCTCTCGCCTCAGCAGAGCCTGATGGGAGTCCCTCTTCTCGTCCTGCCTCCCTCTTCTTTTTTTCTTGCTTCGCTTCTTCCACAATTAATCCCTAAATAGTGATTTTCCTAGCTGGTGCGGACTTAAGGATGGGGTTTAGCTACCCACGGTGACGCTCCCCTCAGCCTTCCAGAAGGGGCGGTTTCCAGAGAAAACTACAACTCCCATGAGGCATCAGGCTAAAGCAACCGCAGGGCATCACGGAAGTCGTAGGCTTCTTCCTCCTCAGTCCCTATCATTCCTCAAATGCGAAAACTACAAGTCCCAGGGAGCCTCGGTACTGGCACGCCTGCGCGAGAGCCCCAAGAGTGCGGTGGGGGTGGGGCTGCCCCGGGCGGCGGGGGGCGGGGTCCGAGCGGGCTGTGTGGAGGCTTTAGACTCCGGGCGCCATTTAGCGCGGAGAGTTTCCCCGGCGGACGCGACTGTTCTCCGTCGGCCGCTCTGCGCCCCCAGCTTCGGTGGCAGAAGGCGACTGGCGGGGGAGACTACTCTTCTCTCCCTAACCCTCTTCACCCAGTCCTCTCGGTCTCCTCTACTCTTGGCCCAGAGAAGCAGCGGAGCCGGGCCCCGCGGTGAGCGGCCCTCCCCTCCCCACCGTTCCCTCCCTCCGTCAGCCCCCGGCACTGGCCCGGGAGGGGACGGGGTTTGCCAGACCCGGGGCGGCGGGGAGGCCTCGGGGAAGGGGGGGCCCGCTCCTCAGGCTCCGAGGCTTCGAGGCTCCGGCCCTTCCTCTTGGCGATGGGCGTTCTGTGAGACTGGTCCCCCTGGTGGGGGAGCGTGTGGGAGGCGGCGGCCGCTGACTGACCGACCCGGAGCCCCTGCCGCCCCGCCTGCTCGGCCCCTCCCACTCTTTCTGGCCCCGCAGCCGCCGCCGCTCGGGAGCCCGTGCTCGTCTCTGCGCGCGTTGCCGCCGCCCTCAGGGCCTAGCCCGCCCAGCCCGGGAAGCGCGGCGCGGGAGCGGCGCCGCCGCCGCATCCGCCGCACCGCCTCGCCTCGCCGGCCCCTGGCCCTGCCCTCATGACTGCGGCGCCGCGGCCGCCACAGCCTTCCCCGCCGCCGCCCGCCGCAGGATGGATGCGGACCGGGAGGCGCTGACCCCCGCGGCCCAGCTCCCCGATCGCCCGCCGACGAGCCCGCCTTCTGAGCCGCAGCAGCCGCCGCGCCGGGGCCCAGCGTCCCGCCTCTCCTCCGGGGCGGCCGGTCGGTGCTGAGTGCGGAGTCGCCGGCCCGGGCCGAACCCGCCGGCGGCGGACGCCCGCTCCTCGGGGCGGCCCTCGCCCTCTGTCCTTCGCGAATCCGAGCCGGCTCGCCTCGCTCCCGCGGACCACCATGTCTGGCGCGGCGGAGAAGCAGGGCAGCACCCCGAGCGCGCTGTTCCTCTCGCCGCCGGCGCCTGCCCCCAAGAATGGCTCCAGCTCCGACTCCTCGGTGGGGGAGAAACTAGGCTCCGTGGGGACCGACGCCGGGACCGGCAGGACTGAGGAGTACCGGCGTCGCCGCCACACTATGGACAAGGACAGCCGCGGGGCGGCCGCCACCACGACCACCACTGAGCACCGCTTCTTCCGCCGCAGCGTCATCTGCGACTCCAACGCCACCGCGTTGGAACTGCCCGGCCTCCCCCTGCCCCTCCCCCCGCCCAGCGTCGCCGCGCCCGTTCCGCAGAGTGCTCCACCGGAGCCGCACCGTGAGGAGATCTCGACCGCCGCCGCCGCGGCCCCGGGAGCCCAGGAGCCTCCCGCCGCTGCGGGCCCTGGGGAGCCACCCGCCGCGGCCCCTGTCGCCGCGCCTGCGCCCAGCGGTACCAGCAGAGACCGCCCAGGTGCCCAGCCCAGCCATGAGGGGAGCAAAGAGGAGCCTCCGCCGGCGAGAAGCGGCAGCGGCGGCGCCAGCGCCAAGGAACCGCAAGAGGAGCGGAGCCAGCAACAGGATGATATCGAAGAGCTGGAGACCAAGGCCGTGGGAATGTCCAATGACGGCCGCTTCCTCAAGTTTGACATCGAAATTGGCAGAGGCTCCTTTAAGACGGTCTACAAAGGTCTGGACACTGAGACCACTGTGGAGGTCGCCTGGTGTGAACTGCAGGTATAGCCCCACCTACTTCTTTATTTCGTGGCGGTTTGGATCCCAGATTTGGCTCGGTTAAGCCAGTTAATTGAGTCCCCTTTACGTGTCATTCTCTAACTGTTCGCTCTGAGTCGGGGGAGGCCAACTTTTGAAACTGGAATTTGGGGCATGTACCTAGGTGTTTGGAAGGGATAAGAATTATTGGTAGCCAGAGATCTGCTACTAGGGAAGGAGTGGTGAAAGTCATCTTAGTACAAACCCATTGCCTACTTGTTATTGTTTTAGTGTCTGGCAGGAAACTTGGAATTAGTGGGGAATAATTTTTTAATTTAGGAAAGGACAGTCTTCTTTCCTTGTGCATTTCAGTCTCATCAGAGGCTCTGCAGTATGAGCTACTGGTGTGTTAGATGCATGTTTCCATCCCTGAGATCATGCTCTTCTTTTAAATAAGAACGACGTTGTTCACGAGTGACCTTCTTTTGGATATATTTCAGTTGGTAGTTGCACAGGCATTTAACATAAACTCTAAAAAAGAGTTTTCTTCTCTAGATAAATGCCTTGGGACTAGCAAGTGTTTGATATTGTTCCAGCTAATGATGCTAAGCCTTTGGGTAGCTAGCAGTGATCTGACATTATTAATTCAATCTAGTCTGTCTTCAGCCGGTTCACTAGACAGCGAATAGTACAAGAGCCCATGTAAAATTGTGTAAGTGCTTTGAGAGTCATATGTTGTTATTGTTGTTTTAATCTTGTTGTGAAAGGTTTTTTTAACTGAACTTTCCCAAGGGTCCAAAGGAGTCATAAAGCTTCCTTTTTAACCTCTCAGGGAGGTTTTCATGGTGTAGATAATGGTGTTTCATTCTGGTTGATGAGTATATTCTAGGCTTAAATAGCTGGATTTGGGCTACTTGTTGCTTGACTTAGAGCAGCTTGATTGAATGTTGCCCTCACCAGGAAGTGAACGTGGCTTATTGAAGCAACAGAGTTACTCTGAATGTAAAAATCATCCACATTATACGTGAAAAATGCCATTATCCTTATTTTTCTTGCCAAGAAGATGGACCAAGCTAAAATAGGATAGGCAAGTAACTGAATGATCTAGGAATTTATTTCATCCATAAACTAATATGTTAACGCTTAACCCTTAGAATGTCACCTTCCAGATGACCAAGGCCATATCAAATGTGAAGGGAAATGAACTCAACATGTGGAAGGAAGTAAACTTAAAAACTGACAAGTTCTTTAGAAATATAGTAATTTATTAAGTTTTACAGTTGACAGAACTTCTAAGGCATTGTAAAGTGAAAACTACTCAATTTTTTAGTGGTTTAAAGTAGGAAAGATGGGACATCTTTTTTTAAAAAACTTGTCTAACATTAACTTTATTCCTATTGGTTAGTCATACTCAAAAACTTAGGTCTGATTTCTTTTGGTTTACAGGCAAAAATTTAGTTTACAGGCAGACACCTATTTCTTTTTTGTACCAAGAGTGCCTATTGCTGCTGATCCTGGATTTTATTCTTCTGTTATACTGTTTCATATTTGAAAAAGTTTTTTTTAACAGTTTTTTTTTCTTAATTTGTTACCTTTATCTTAAGACTGGACCCAAGTAAATGTTGAGCACTTTATGGATTAGTTTTTTGTGTGTGAGGAATATTGGCCCTGAGCTAACATCCTTTGCCAATCTTCCCCTTTTTGCTTGATCCCTGAGTTTAACATCTGTGACAGTCTTCCTCTGTTTTGTATGTGGGATGCTGCCTCAGCATGGCTTGATGAGTGGTGTGTAGGTCTGCACCCTGGATCCAAACCCGCGCGGGCCCTGGACCACCGAAGCAGATTGCACAAATTTAACTGCTACACTACCAGGCCAGCGCCTGTGGGTTAATTTTGTTAGTTTCAATTATTTAACTTTTAAGACTTGTCAGAATGTAATGTATGTTTTCCTTTATCACCTGAATTTTTCTGTTTATTATCTTGGAGTTAATGATACAGTGGAAAAAACTCAGTTTGTCTACTGTCAGAGTAAGAATTTTCTCTATGCTTCTCAGTTTTTCTCAGAACTCATGACTTTTTGGACTTTTCTTCTCTGTCTAGGCATGGGCATGGTCAAACTAAAGACTGTCTGATGTCCTTATATATAGTTGCCATATTATTTTTAAGCCAGTTCAGAATTTGGCTGCAGAACCAAATGAACCCTAACTCATCGCGTGGTACTGTGGTTTAGAAACTTCCGTATGTCATTTGACCCTGCTTCTACAATTTTTCATTTTGATTTGGGGGGTTTTGACCAGGACATTTGCCTAATAACGTATTCAGTAGGTTAGTGTTTGAGTTTTTGTCTTTGGATCCAAATTAAAAGACAAGCCAAGGATTACTAAAGCATTGGGAAGAAAAGAAAGCTTTTTTCACTAAATATATGCTTCTAATTTACATATTTTTCTCTAGGAAGACAGGAGAAATATTGTGTTCAGTTGCGGAGTTAAAAATCTCAGTGTATATACAGCTATGTGCTGAGGGGCTTTGGGGAAGAGAAGAAGGAAAAGAGAAAAAGAAGATTGGCAACAGTTGTTAGCTCAGGTGCCAATCTTTAAAAAAAAAACAACTCAATGTATTAAAACTGGAAGAAATCTTAGGTTATTCTACCCAACTACTTATTTGATAAATAAAGAGCCTGAAATCATAGAGCAGGTAAATGACTTGCTTGGGTTGGTAAAGAACAAAAATTAAACTGATTAGGGTCTAATAATTTGGGAAATGTTAAAGCATTTGTAGTCTAGTAGATGGCTAGTTAGTAAATCTCAAGTGAGGCAATTCTATTTTGGTGTGAAATTCGCTGTCAGGTTTCTGGAGAGATCTGATCGTGTAACCATGGCAGATCCCAGACTTCTGATTCCGGTATTGATTTTATCACTTCAAATGGAGAACGAAATAGACTTTTTAGGATGGAGAATGGGTGAATGTGGTATACAAATCAAACTTGTTTCCATCAAGCTTATTTTTAGTCTCAGTATGCATAGCTATCTATTAAAACGAGTAGCTATTCTTAATAAAATAGTGTGTAGGTAATACTCTGGTACCACTGGATCCTAAGTGATAACTGAGATCTTTTAAGATGCAGATATCTACCTGGTTTTATTAGGCAAATGATATTCTCTTGCCTTGGTCAGAAAATGTCATTGCTGGAGTTTACATTGCTTTTCTGGGGAGGGAGTTTTTTCTTTTTTTTTTTAAGAAGCATAGCATAATTTATTTTAAGAAAATGTATTTTTACACAGATTTAGGAATGATTTACTTTAAGCACTTTTTTCTCCCCAGGTTGCTTTTAAATACTGAGTTCACGTGTTATATTGATGAGATTGTTTCCAGATCTGTGTGAAAAGAGAGGTCAAATCATAAATTTTGTTTAAGCTCTAGTCTACTTAGTGTTTGCTTTTCTCGGGTTTTTAGTAGGTTAGGCTCATGTCTCATTATGAGTATATGATATTAATGTTTTATAAATCGTTTAGCAATACTGCAGAAATGGGATGTGGTTCTGTGATTAAGAAACCATAATTATTTCTTTGCTGTAGTTCTTAAAATAATTCATTGAACAGAATCTTCCCATTTGCATGTTGAGGATTTCTTTTAACCTTTACTTTTAAAATTTGTGCCATATTCCTTTTCTTTGGGATGAGAATCTGCAGTAACTTTCAGTCCTAGGAACTAGTTTTCAGGGAATAATTTTTGGAGTTTTTTGTTTGTTTCTTTGTTTTTAATTCTCAGAATTGATGATTAGGAGTATGGACAAAATTCAGATAACTCAAGGGTAACTGGTATGCCAATTAAAGAATGATTGCTGACTCATTTGAAATAATCCTTTGTCTTTTCTAAACAGGACAGAATAGAATTAAAGACAGGATAATTTTGGTTAGGTAAGATTCGATTTAAAATATATGTAGATTTATTGCTGTAGGAAGTAACTTGTGGTACAGGAATTGAGAAGTAAATTATATTTAGGTTGATTTTTAATGATATAGTTAGTTCTTAGAGTTTGAAATGTTTTCCTTTTCTCGTTTACCTTTTTTCTGACCTTTACTATCACAGTTGTTCCTAGTCTCCTTGGAAAGAGAGGTTATTTTCGTGTAAAACAAATTGGGAATCTATTGTTCCCTGGTGATTGAGTTCATTTCTTGACATTCAGATTCTAGTGCAAGATCCTAGTCATTTGAAAATCATCCTAGTTAATCTCTATGGAAACATTCAATGAAAACTTGACTCTCATTTTCAGAAACCATCCTAAACCTGTTATTTGGGTTTTCTAGTAGCTTTAAAATTTTTTAGATAACGCTGTAAAAGCAGCAAGAGTGGTTATGCTCAAATTATAATTCCTGAAAATGTTAGTATATCATGAAAAAAATTCAGAATAATTACAGTTATTAGATTTTGCTGTTCCAGTTCTTTGTATTTATTTATTTTTAACATCTTGCATTTTGAGGTTTTTTTTTTTTTATACATGAAACGAATCTAGTCTGCAGGAGTAGGTGAGACTTAGTGTGACCTGAATTTCGATTTGAAAGGGGTACTATTTTTCTGCAGTATAGCATAGTAATTAAGAACTAAATGGCCTGGATTCAAATCCTGGCTCAGCTAATAATTGTGTCACCTTGGGCAACTTCCATGCTAGTTTCCTGTCTGTAAAATGGAATGTAATAAGAGTATCTATTTTATAGAGTTGTGATGATTAAATGAATTTATATATAAATTTAGGACAGGACCCAGCACATAAATATTAACTGTGATGATACGGCATCTTTTTTAGGCTGTCTTTTTGGGAGTATCGATGAAGATGTTGTTTGTTTTGTTTACATTTATTCTTGAAAAATCATGTAGCAGAACTTTTGCTATTGCTACCATTCCTATAGGAGGAACTTTGGAGTTGAACATGGTGTCATCAGTGCTTTCAGATTCTTTAGCTTCGCCTGTCCTTTGCCTAACTTCTAATTTCATAACCTGTCACTTTCCCAAATGCCAGCCTTTCTGAATTACTAGTTGTCAGAATTTGCTAAGATCTTTTTCCTTTTGGGATCATTCTTAATAATATTTTTCAAATTGATTCAAAATCATTTACATTTTTTGTACACTCCACTAGTCTTTGAGCTCTTTGAAGATATAAGTAGATGCTCAATGCTATACTTTAATAAATATTAATTTTTTTCTATTATCAAGTTAGCAATAGTTGTAGATCTTGGGTGGTTACATCCATATTCCTTGTCTTTCTTTGGTCCACAGCAGATTCTCTAATCTTGTCTTTGGAGGTTTACTATGGTATAATACAATACTGAAAGTATAATGGAAAAGAGCTCTAAGGCAGAACACTTCAGTTCTACATTACCCAATTATCTGACCCTGGGTAAGGAAATTAATCTATAATGCTGATTTATTAGTAACATGTCTTACTGACTTGACAGGATTATTGAGGATCAACTGAAATACTATCTGAAGGAACTTTGAACAATATAAAGTGTTATAAACAATATAATAAAAGAACGATCATGCTTTAAAAGAACCATTTTGAAGGTCATTAAGTTGTCACTTGTTACAAACTGAATATTTTAAACTTATAAGTTGAAGTTGGGTTTTAGGAACTTTTTGCTTTGTCAATTTAGGAATTTTATCAAATCTTAAGATGAGGGGAACAACTTTTCAGACTAAAGAGAAATTGCAAGAAGCTCTTCTTAAGAGTATTTATTTGGAAGAGGATTGTGCCTTTGACAAGTGGCAGACTTAATTTTGTATGTGGTATTAAAAAGATTGATTATTGATACTTTCTACATGAGAAGAAAAATGTCAGTAATTTGCTTGCTTTTGTGGTTGTCTTAACTGATGATATATCTCCCTTAATTTATATTAATTAAGATTTTTCAGATGGGCTTTCATAAATAATTTCTTTTTTGATGTTGTGACTTGAATCTTGGTATTGCAAGATTGCAATTGCAATTTTGCAATTACACTTGCAAGATTGACATTTTATTTTTTTATTTTATTATTTTACTGAGGTCATGTTGGTTTATAACGTGTAATATCAGGTGTACGTTATTATATATCAGTTACTATATAGACTGCCTTGTGCTCACCTCAGTAGTCTAGTTTTTATCTGTCACCATGCATATGTTCCTCTTTACCCCTTTTGCCCTCCCCCTGACCCCCTTCCCCTCTGGTAACCACTAATGTGTTCTCCTTATCTATGAGTGAAATCATACAGTGTTTGTCTTTCTCTGTGGCTTATTTCACTTAATATAATACTCTCAGGGTCCATCCATGTTGTTGTAAATGGCACGATTTTGTCTTCACTTTTGGCTGAGTAATATTCCACAAGATTGACATATTAAATGTGGTATGCTAAATTAATGTGCTTAATGATTTTTAGAAGAGAATCCTCAGATAAGCTGTTTGTCATCACAAGCAAATACATTTTTCCCAGGAATTTAAAAAATTTTAAGAATAATTTAAGAAAGAGTGTTTGGATATCTATTTGGTATACTCATCATAGTCAGGTTAGCTGAGACAAAACACGCTATTTCTGTAGATGCCTTTTGTGCAGCCAAGATTCAGCTTCTCAGAGGCAGATGATCTGTTTTCGTCAGTATGTGCGTGGTGAATGGTCTTGTGTTAATCAAACACAAACTGATATATAAACCATATAGAGATGAAACTAATTAGTGAGTCAAATCATTATTGATGTGCACATTTTCTCTGTAAGTAGATAGAGGTAAACAGATTTCTTGGGATCATAACAAGATCCTCTCCATGGCTAATAGTTTTTAGCTGAATAACCTCATATATCCATCTGTATGTGGATATTCCCCTTAATTGGACTGGTAAATCATTGTGAATTAAGGTAAATTTGGGAAATGTAACAGATCATCTCTTTAGCATGCCCTTCCCACACAAATACTTGGCTATAGACAGTGGAGAGTAACCAATGAACTTTAAGCAAAGAAGTTAATTGGTTAGATTTGCATGGTAGTAATTGTGGAGAATGGATTTAAGGAGCACAAGGGATGTGTAGAGTTTGGTGAGGGTATGAGTATGAGATTTCTAGGGCCTGAACTAGGGCAGTAATAGAGGAGTGGAATCTTTAAATATTTAGGCAAGATAAAATATGCAGGGTTTAGTGATTAATTCACATTCTGAGGAAAAATGAAGCATAGATAAGAGAGTGGGGATAGATGATGGGGCTGTCAACTGAGGGAGGGAATAAGAAAGAATAGGAATTTTGTTTTTTTGAGAGGGGAAGGGGTATGAAGATGTCTGCAATATGACATGTTGAGTTTGAGGTACTTATGAAACCTCCAGGAAGTAGTTCAGTAGGTAGTAGGGTATATTACTGAAGCTGAAAGAAGAGGTCGGAGGTAGAGGTAGAGGTTGATGATTCCCAAATGGCTATATAGCTGAAATAATGAAAGTAAATGAAGTCATCTAGGAAGAGAATATATACAGAGAGAGAAATAGAGGAATGGACGGGGAGAATAGTGGTCCTAGGGCAAATTAGGAATAATTAATAGGTGGGCAAAGGAAAAAAGAGCCCGGAGGTTAGACTAAATAGGACACTTGGAGAATGGTAATATCAAGGGAATAAAATTTCAAGAAAAGGATATAGCATAGAAGTACAATTTGCGTAGTAGTGATTGTAAATAATGGATTTTAGAAGGAGTAGAAAAGAAGTGTAGAATAGTTAAGCTGCTGAAATTACTTGTTGCATTTGGCTATTAAGAAGTCATTGAGAACAAAATTGAGGATTATCTAAGTGGGAGTGGTGGTTGAGTAAGGGAGGAGAACATAAGTAGATTAAGTCACTGGTAATATCCTAGATTTCTGCACTGTTCACTAGCCTCGTGTGGCTTTTTAAATTTAAATAAATTAAAATGAAATAAACTGTAAAAACTCAGTCCTTCAGTTGTGCTCAGAAGCCATGTGTGGCTGCCATATTGGATGGCACAGATGTGGAACATTTCCTTCATTGCAGAAAGTTCTGTTGAATGTGCTGTATCTAGATCTTGGGTTGAATTGTGCTTTTTTTTTTAAATAGCTTTATTGAGATATAATTCACACACCATAAAGAATATACAGTGTGGTGCTTCTGTAACTTGTTACACATTTAAAAAATGTATCCTCTTAATAATAAAGAAAAAATAGTCTTTTCGTTTTTGGGAAAGATGTACAAAGGATACTATCACAAACTCGCATATACATGCAGAATTAATGAAGATTAACATTATGTCACATTTGCTTCAGCTATTTGGTGATCTTAGGGTTTTCAGAAGAGTGGGAAATTTGCAGTGGGTTTAAGGAGTGGCTAAGAAAGGTTAAGAAATAGAGACAGTAAGAGTAGGCCATTTCTTTAGATAAGTTAGAACAAATATGGGGCAAGAAAGGTTGGATAAGTAGAAGGCATAATTAAGAATAAGATGGATAGAGCCAGCCCCGATGGCCTAGTGGTTAAAATTCGGTACTCTCACTGCTTTGGTGGCTGGTTCACTTGCCAGTTGTGGAACCACACCACATGTCTGTCAATTGCCATGCTGTGGAGGTGGCTCACAAAGAAGAACTAGAAGGACTTAGAACTAGGATATAAAACAACCTAGTATGGTTGTGCTAGGACTAGAACAACCATGTACTGGGGCTTTGGGGAGAAAGAAAAAAAAAAAAGAGGAAGATTGGCATCAGATATTAGCTCAGGGTGAATCTTTCCCTGAAAAAAAAAAAAAAAAGATGGATAGGGCCGGTGTCATGGCCGAGTGGTTAAGTTTGCCTGCTCTGCTTTGGCAGCCCAGGGTTTCACTGGTTCGGATCCTGGGGCACGGGCCTAGCACCACTCATCAAGCCATGCTAAGGCGGCGTCCCACATAGCAGAACTAGAAGGACCTACAACTAGAATAAACAACTATGTACTGGGGGGCTTTGGGGAGAAGAAGAAGAAGAAGAAAAGAGATTGGCAACAGATGTTAGCTTGGGGCCAATCTTGAAAAAAAATTTTAAAAAAAGATGGATAGATAAGCAAGGAAAGATCTTTAAAAGTTGAAGCATATCTCCTTTCTCTGCCTCAGTATCTATTCTAAGAGTCTATGCTAAGCCCATTACTGTTTTAGTTTTGGTTATCCTTTGTGGGTAAATTCAATCCAAATAAGTTTTCATACTTCATGCCGTTTATCAACTATTTTACAGAATACTCAAGCATTGAGAGTAATATGCTTATTCTTAGTTTGTTTCTCTTCTTATAATCTTCACATTCATGCTATATTTGCATATTTATATGGTGATATATGCTTTATGAGTGGAGCATCTCTCTGAAATGACCATCTTTGTGTCTCTCTTGAGGAAACAGCCAGATTTCAAATAAAATCCCATTACAGGAAAGATTCTGAGTTACTATACTGTTTCTCGGATGTAATCAAAATGGGTTTTTCAACAACAAAAAAACCTAAATACTGCGTGTACTTTATGCCTTGACTTTTTGCAGAGTTCCTTGCTAATTAATCTGGAAAGGTATTAATAATTACTAATACTTACCTACCTAATAAGAACCCTTTTTTGTGACAGCACAGTTCTATGCCCACAGCATATTATTTGTAATTCTCACAACAGTAAAAGGCAGATATTTTCTTAACTTTATATTTGAGGAAACTAACTCAGGTTTAATAACTTGTTTAAGATCACATGGCATATCTGAGTCCTTGTTATTTTCACTGCAAAATACTTTAGTTAATAATCAGTGAAAAGAGTTTGAATTCTAGTGGAATTCTAAGTCCTTTTGCTACATTTAGCAATTAATAATTTCTCATTGAGCATCTTACACCTTTTATACTTTCACTTGATGAAATATATCTCCACTTAAATAGCCTTTTAGCCAGTATACATATGTAGATTCTGTAAGGAGGGAGATGGCAGATTTGTTTTATTAACTTCTTGGTGTGTTGAGAATTTTTTAAATGCTATTTACATTGATCATTGCAGAGAATGTTCTGTTTAGAAGTAAGTATTTAAGGAGAAGGAATATTTCTAGCAGTCTTTCTGTATCGAATTTCTATCTAATAGGGACAAATTGAATGGCTACAGTATTAGTAGGATTTTTGTCAGTGGTCTTTAGACAACTTCTGTGTATAAAGATTATTCATTTTCAAGTTTTACGTTGTTGGTAAGAATTAATTGGACTTCTGAATTCCTAAAATTGTTAGATATCAATGCTGTTTTTACTCACCAGGAAAGCAGAATTAAGGATATTGGAGTACCAATGAATAGATTGACATGTTAATTGTTACTGTATAATTTCCATAGGACTTAGTTTTATCTACTTTGGAGATTGAGATTATAGTTTGTTAGTTTACTTCTTGATACTGACAATATGAATTGACCTTTTTCCCTTGTTTTTTTTTCTTCTTACTTTTTTCTTCTCTTCACTGTTTACTTTGACATTATATATGCTGTTGAGAAGGATTTGGCTCTCTTGTTTGTATGAGCTCCAAGTAGAAATCTCATTTAACTTGCATAATTATGTTTTGAAATCCTCTGGAATGTTTAATTTATTCAGCATTGTTATGGGAATAAGTTGTTACCTCACCTCCAGTAAAATTTACAGATAAATGAAGTTTTCCTCTCGAAGTAACAAGACTTTATATTAACAATTTGGTAAACTCTTAAAGTGTATCAGTTGGTATTGTTTGCCTACATATCTACCAGCACAGGCTAATAAGCATATCATCCCATAGGCCTGGATTCCTGGATGTTCTTTAGACTAAAATGGTTCTTTGAAGTCAGACAGTCCCATACCCTGGTACACCAGGAGTAATCCATACTGGGGCACAGAAGTTCTCACCTGAAAATATGGCAGATTTTTCAAAATATTCCTGTTGTGGGTAAAGTAGCTGGGTCTGTAGGAATTTTCACTTTCAGCTACACACAGTACAAATCACCTCCCCTTCTTTCATCTCGCTGCGTAGGTTTAAACTTTCATTCTCCCTTCTTTCAAGCTAAGTTGCATTATTTTGTGTGCAGGATGGGGGAAACTTTCCTGTCAGTGGACCTCATTCAGGGCCATTTAAGTCTATCAGAGAATTTCTTTTTTCTATGTTTTGTTTTTTTTTAAAGATTTTATTTTTCCTTTTTCTCCCCAAAACCCCCACGGTACATAGTTGTATAATTTTTTTTTAGTTGTGGGTCCTTCTAGTTGTGGTATGTAGGACCCTGCCTCAGCGTGGCTTGATGAGCGGTGCCATGTTGGTGCCCAGGATCCGAACCAGCAAAACTCTGGGCTGCTGCAGTGTACGAACTTAAGCACTTGGCCCCAGGGCCGGCCCCCCAGAGAATTTCTAATAACCGTAAACCTAAAAGGGAAGACCTTGGAGTCTCAGTTGCTTACCAGAAGACTTTCTGGCCTTTTTTGCATACTTCTACATACTTTCTTTTAGCTCGGTACTATTTAATATTTTTGGTAGGGATAACTTGCATCAATTCAGAAATGGAGCCTGCTATGTACCCTTTCTCTAGGGCAGGAGATATCTGTTTGCTTCAGTTACATAACTGTGAAGGGCCAGTCAAGTGGTTTTTCCCAGAACAAAGAAAGTGACTCTTGGGTGCATTGCTCTTTTCTGCCTGCACAAAAAAAGCCACCAGGAATTTTTAAATGGTAGACTGTCAATTTAAATATTTGTTCTGCCTAATCAAGTACCCTGCTACATAGAGGTGCTAGTTTAGATTTTACCTTTGGTGGACAAATTGTCTATGTTGTATTTGTACCAGTTTCTTTATGTCTCCACAGATTTCTTTTTTCTCTTGGACGTAAGTGGGGGGGATATAGTGATATTTTGCTGGCCAGGATCTTATGGCTAAAGCATAGCTTTGATTTCCATGATAAGAATCTTCACTGTTTTCTGTCCCTAAGGACAGAAGTAAAACTGCCTTATTTCCCATAAATACCACTATTACAAGTTGTCACAGATCTTACAGAGTATGTACTCAGTGTGAATACATTATTAAAGTTTTAAACATCTGTCATCCTTCACCCTCTTCCTGAGGGTTAAGATGATTTTTTTTAACAACCAGTACTTAGCTAAATGATATACAATATAATTTTTCCCCTCTTATCTTCTGTGATGGATACAGTAATATTTTTTTTATTAAGATTATAAAAGTTAACATCCTTGTGAAATTACAGTTGTACATTATTAGTCATGTTGTAGGTACACCACTTCACCCCTAGTGCCCTCCCCCCACCCCCCTTTCCCCTGGCAACCACCGATCAATTCTCTTTGTCCATACGTTAACTACCACCTATGAGTGGAGTCATGCCGAGTTCGTCTTTCTCTGTCTGGCTTATTTCACTCAACATAATACTCTCAAGGTCTATCCATGTTGTTGTGAATGGGACAACTTTGTCCTTTTTTATGGCTGAGTAGTATTCCATTGTATAAATATACCACAACTTCTTTATCCAATCATCAGTTGCTGGGCACTGAGATTGGTTCCATGACTTGGCTATTGTGAATAATGCTGCAATGAAGATAGGGGTGCATAGAGCTTCTGAAATTGCTGATTTCAGGTTCTTAGGATATATACCCAGTAGTGGGATGGCTGGGTCATAAGGTATTTCTATTCTTAACTTTTTGAGGAATCTCCATACTGTTTTCCATAGTGGCTGCACCAGTTTGCATTCCCACCAACAGTGTATGAGAGTTCCCTTTTCTCCACAGCCTCTCCAACATTTGTCACTCTTGGTTTTGGATATTTTTGCCATTCTAACAGGTGTAAGGTGACATCTTAGTGTAGTTTTGATTTGCATTTCCCTGATGATTAGTGATAATGAGCACCTTTTCATGTGTCTATTGGCCATCCGTATATCTTCTTTGGAGAAATGTCTGTTCATGTCCCCTGCCCATTTCGTAATTGGGTTATTTGATTTTTTATTATTGAGTTGTGTGAGTTCTTTGTATATTATGGAGATTAACCCTTTGTCGGATAAATAACTTGTGAATATTTTTTCCCACTTAGTGGGCTGTTTTTTTGTTTCAATCCTGTTTTCCCTTGCCTTGAAGAAGCTCTTTAGCCTGGTGAAGTCCCATTTGTTTATCCTTTCTATTGTTTCCCTCAGGTGAGGGGTTATGGTGTCCGAAAAAATTCTTTTGAAGCTCATGTCAAAGAGTGTGCTGCCGATATTCTCTTCTAGCAGACTTATTGTTTCAGGCCTAATCTTTAGGTCTTTGATCCATTTTGAGTTTATTTTAGTAAATGGTGAAAAAGAATGGTTGATTTTCATTCTTTTACATGTGGTTGTCCAGTTTTCCCAGCACCATTTGTTGAAGAGAGTTTCTTTCCTGCATTGTAGGCCCTCAGCTCCTTTGTCAAAGATTAGCTGTCCATAGATGTGTGGTTTTATTTCTGGGCTTTCAATTCTGTTCCATTGATCTGTGCATCTGTTTTTGTACCAGTACCATGCTGTTTTGATTACTGTGGTTTTGTAGTATGTTTTGAAGTCAGGGATTGTGATGCCTCCAGCTTTGTTCTTCTTTCTCAGGATTGCTTTAGCAATTCGGGGTCTTTTGTTGCCCCATATGAATTTTTGGATTCTTTGTTCGATTTCTGTAAAGAATGACATTGGAATTCTGATTGGGATAGTGTTGAATCTGTATATTGCTTTAGGTAGTATGGACATTTTAACTATGTTTATTCTTCCAATCCATGTGCATGGAATATCTTTCCATATGATGGATACAGTAATATTTTTAAAAAATTTTTTTACTGCGAAATACTTTCAAGTTGTCCCAGATTTGGCCAGAAGCTAGGCTGCCTTCTGTGTCCTTTTTATTAAGATATCCCTGTCATTTTTTGATAATATCCTTACTTTCTCCACAAGATATTCCAGGTTCATCTTATTCTTTTCCCACTCCAGCCCTGGAGCAGTCATTTCTCCAAGGAGCCTGTTTCCTTTTAGTGTAGAATGGAATTCAGAAAACAAGATCTGAGGATTGCTGTTTCCAGACTCTTTCAGTGAAGAGTTAGGAAATATTTCTGTGTATGCATGTGTGTTTGTGCTTCTGTGTGTGTATATGTTCATCTATATTTATATCTGTATCTATCTATATTGAAACCCATGAGTTCACATTGATATCTCCAATTTGAATTCAATGTAGAGTTCATTCTATCTTTTCTCTTTTTCATATGTATGTACACCTCCCTTCTCCATGAGTGAGAAACCTGGTTCTCATCTTCCTATATATATGTGTGTATTTGCATAATCCCCCTATATGTAGCGGTGGCATGATAAGAAATATGTATGTGATCTTTGCCCCCAATTTCTGATACAGAGCTCCTGAATCCCTTGGAATTTCCAGAGTGATAGGAGTATCTTTTGTTCTAATGGGGTGGCTCTTGGCTGTCCCCTAGATAGCTTCAGGATAGCAGCTGGTCACCAGAAAGAACTTAGCATGATTAGAATTTTGGAACTTTTCAGCCCTATTCCCACCTGCATCTCTGGGGAGGGGAAGGGAAGCTGGAGATTGAGTTAATCGCTAATGGCTAATGATTTAATCAATCATGCCTATGTAATGAAATGTCCATAAAAACCTCCAAACAGTGGAGTTCAGAGAATTTCTAGATTGATGAACACATCAAGGTGCTGGGAAATTGGTGCACCAGAGACGGCATGGAAGCTCTATGACCCTCCTCCCATACCTTGCCCTGTGTAGGCATCTCTTCCATTTGGCCGTTCCTGCTTGTATCCTTTAGAATAAACTGGTAATAGTAAGTAAACTCTTCCCGAGTTCTGTGAACCTTTCTAGTAAATTATCAAACCTGAGGGAAGGGGTCATGGGAATCCCCGATTTACAGCCTCTTGGTCAGAAGTGTAGGTGGTGAACTGGAACTCAAAGCTAGCATCTCAAGTGGGGCAGTCTTGTGGGATTTAGCCCTTAACCCGTGGGGGCTGCGCTAACTTCAGGTGGTGTCAGAAATGAATTGAACTTTAGGACATCCAGTTGGTGTCTAGAGAATTGAAAAATGCATGGTGTGAAAAACAATGCATTTAGTGTCAGAAGTATTGAGAGTAAAAACAGTTCAGAGTAGCCAATCTTGTAGCTCCTCTGCGCCATTGTCCCCTCAGACCTTCTCACTGCAGCAGGGCTGCCATCGCTTCTTCCTCTAATACGTTCCTCTCTGGCAGCAGTACTCTTTTATAATTAATTTGCTGTCTGTCTTTTTACATTCTTTCCGTTGCTACAATTGGGGATGCGATGCAGCTTTTTAGCCTTACGAGAAAACATGATATAAGCTGCCCTGAATTTACTTCGTAATTCCAGGTGAAGATTGCGGTCATCAGGGAGAGTTTTTCCCTCACCCACATTCAAAACCATTCTCTATAAATACAGATAACTTCTGTGAGTCTTAGTATGAAATTCAATATTTAATTGTTTTCTAAGGTCTTTCTGATGAAAATTTAGCATCCAAATTGAGATGTGCTGTGTACAATACACACTGGATTTTGAAGACTTGTATTAAAAATTTTAAATACTCTGTTTTTTAAAAAAATTGATTACATATTGAAATGATGAAACTTGCATATATTGGGTAAATATTAACTTCATCTGCTTCTTTTTACTTTTTTAAATGTGGCTACTCGAAAATTTAAAATTGCATGTATAGTTTTCATTATATTTCTGTTGGCCATCACCGACCTAGACTATTCTGTTAAAATAAAATACTGTGAAAGACCTGATGCTGCGGTAAATGAAGTTTTCTACTTCCTTTTAAAAAATATCTTAGCACCTTCCTTTTTGTGGTTTCTTTCATAAGTACCCTTTACAAACCATAATTCCTTTGCTGTTGCTGAATGTAGAAATTTGGGTTTTTAAAGTCTTTTCTTTTGGGTTTGTGGTGCTTTTAATACCTGATTATTAACAAAATCACCCTTTAGTCCTTTAAAATTTTATCTTGTCTTTTAATTACTAGCATTTCTGTATCAGAAATGACATTTCTTATGGTCTTATTCTTTGAGGACTTTAGTTGTGACCAAGAGAATATGCCAGTTTTTACTGAAGATATCTTGAATTATTTTTGTCTATTTAGATAAACTGCTAATGCATGTTTGCGTGTATATTGAATGTGTAAACTTGATTTATATTCCTTAATAACTTTTGACTATTGTGGCTACTTAAATTTGTTAACCAATGTATTGCCCACATTCATATTTTAATGATGTTGAGAAGAAGGTTAAATTGATTTTTGGTATCTTTTGCTTATAAAAGAGACACTGTTTGTAGTTCAGCTACTTATTTGTATTGTTTTTACAAAATAGTTAATTCTTTGACTAATTGTTCCTGTACAATAGATAAGGATGAAAAGATTAGTGAAAATATAGCTAACTGCTTTATTTTAATAAACTTATAAAATATTTGAGATGCCAAGATAATACTTTTCAAATCTAAATGGTAATTTAATGACCACAGAAGCCTACTTTTCTTTTGTATAAGGGTCTTTTGAGAGTCATTGTTTACAGGTACATGCTAATTTGATTTTTGACTCAATTATCTATCTGAGTTATGAGCTTCATTTTTTTCCATGTTAGTTTTTGTAACCATCCTTAAATCACACACAAAAATGATTTTTTTCTTCCTTTTTTTTTTTTTTTTTGTTGGGGAAGATTGGCCCTGAGCTAACATCTGTGCTCGTCTTCCTCTATTTTGTATGTGGGATGCCCCCACAGCATGGCTGCTTGATGAGTGGTGTTCAGGTCTGTGCCCAGGATCTGAACCTGCGAACCCCTGGCTACCAAAGCACAGTGTGCTAACTTAACCGCTACGCTGCAGGCAGGCCCTGCAAAAGAGATTTTTTAAGAAAAAATTTTGTAGACGTAATAGTCTCATTAGAAAAGTTGGGAAATTAGAGAAGAAAAGGAAATCACCTGCAGTCGATCCCTTCATCTAGAGATAATCACTGTTACTATTTGTAACAGTTCGAATTTCTGTGTGTTTGATTTTTGCTTTTACAGTTGTGATCAGTAACTGTATAGTGGTACAGGTTCCCTGTTTTACTGCATAGCAAAAGCATTTTCCCATTTAAAAATGTGAGGTTTTTAGATTTAAAAAACCCAAAATATTCTTTGCATACTGTAATCATAATTGGTATTATGTTTAAATAGTTGTGATTATGCTATATGGTGGCATAATTTGCCTGATTTACTTCATATAAATAGACATTTCTTATGTTGAAAATTTGAAATTTTAGATACAAACTAATGTATCCAGACTGTTATCATAATTGTCTTTGATACTTTGTACTACTGAAGATGCAGTTGTGACATCAGTTTCAGAACTAATGTTTTAATCTTGTTAGAATTTACAGCAACACTTAAATTCGTACTTGAGTATGTATTATTTCTTTTTAATTCTCTTTAAGAGAAAATCAGTTAGAATGTTTGACCTACAAATGCCAACATTTAGTTACAACTAATCTAGGAAATTGATCACTGATGTGTTTGATCACTCTGAACAGAGGTTTGAAAGTCGTGGTTGATATATTGCAAATCCAGTTTTTTTCTTCACTTTCAGCCTTTGCTCAGAGATTTGCAGAAAGTTCATTCACTGCCTCTCGTAATTTTGGGCATGGTCAAATTATTTTAAATCTTTTGCTTTTAGAACAGTGTTACTGTGGTTGAGAAGTTTATAAAAGTCGTGTCTTAGGGGCTTTAGTACCAGTACATCGAAACTTCTTGGAGGAAGTTTAGTTTTGTATATTGACTAAACTACAGGGGGACAAAAGCCTTAGTGTGCTTTTTCTACTTCCCACCCACTCAAGATAACTTAAATCTGCTTCCTTTACTTAAATTTTCAATTGTCTACTCTAGAGCATACCAAAGATGTTTTGAAAGTAATAGGAAATTCTTAATGCATTTAAAGGGAACTACCTCCCAATTGGTTTTTTTCCATTATAGAAATAATACATACTCGGAGATATGTTAGAAGACAGGGAAAAATAAAAACCAAAATAACCCCACTGAAATTCCATCATGAAAAGACAATGCCAGTATATCATTTTGGAATATTTTCCTTTTATCTCTTCCTCTGCCTCAAGGTAGTTTTTGTATTTATTCAACAAATATTTCTGCAACTCCTATGTGCCAGGTACTGTCTTAGTTGGCAAATAGAGAAAAAATCCTGCCCTCATGGAACTTATGTTCCGCTGGGATCATAGGTGTGTGTGTCTGTATAATTTTATATCATGATGATTTTATAATTCGTTGTAACATCAGAGTTAATATAAATATTTTTAACAGGTCTGTGATAGTTCCTTATGCAGAAACACCATAATTTACCCCCAGTGTTGTTGTGTTATTTTTCCCAAGTACAGTAGGTATGAGTCCTATAAGGTGGTAACTATGAAAGATATTCCTATTTTACTAAAATTTAATCTGTGTTGTGGCCTCATCAAATTTAATCAGTTATTATTCCCCTGCACAACTCTTCCTCTCCCCAGTCCTTGGGTAGCTTCATATGCTTTAGAACCTTATCAAGAGAGGGCTTTCCAGTCTTCCTCCAACACTACTTGTCATTGACATGCTCATTTATGTGAGCCTGGAAGGTTCTTTTGAAGGCCAAATTACAGAGAATCTTGGATAATAGGATCTTTTGCAGAATTTTCTGAAACAGTTCTTTCATTGTTGTCTCTCCAACACCTCCCTTCCTTCATCCCTGCCCCCCACACAGCTCCCACTGGGGGTGAGGATATTGATCTTGATCTGGGCAAATTCTCTGGTCCTCTTATTTTTCTCCGGATTTCTATCTCTTCAAACTTCTTTATTCCTTCCATCGCCTCTGACTGGTACAGTCCAGCTGAACTCCTCTCTTTGGGCCTGGCTTTCTCAAACAGAAGCCAGTTGAGGGGATTGTCTTCTAATTCTTGGTTCTAAAATAACACAAAAGACTCCAAGGCTAGGGACCGCAAAGGTTTGGAATAGGAGAGAGGAATTTACCCAGTGCCTTGTGAACAAAACAGGAATTAATACCTCAGATTTTACTGTTTAGAACTATTTTCTTAGGATTGAATTTCAGAAATGGAATTATTGGTTCTAAGGGTATGAACATTTAAATACTTTCTACATATCATCAGATAGTTTTCCAAAAGATAGATGCTTATGTATATTTTCAGTGACCCAAGTGAGAGTTCTTATTTAACTGCCCATTTATCAATATTATTAACTTAAAATTTTCTCATTGCTTTATATTTTATTCCTTCAGAACTTTTCTTTGTATATGTGATAATAAATTGTATTTCCTCTTTTGTCTTTTGATATGTTTTGCTTACTTTCAGGTGCTTTTCTCCCCTAATCAATTTTCATAAATTCTTCAAATCAAAATTAATAATTGTTTCTTATATTTTTGGCAAATGTTTTTCAGTGCTAGGGATTGAATGCCAACAGAACAATATTCTTTTTTTTTCTCCATAAGACTTAATTTTTTGGGACCAGTTTTAGATTTGCAACATACTTGAGAGGGAGGTACAGAGATTTCTCATATAGCCCCTGCCCCCACATATGCATAGTCTCTCCTATTATCAACATCACTCACCAGAACAGTACCTTTTCTGATACACTTTACCAAGGATGAACCTACATTGACACATCATCATCACCCAAAGTCCATAGTTTTCTTTAGGGTTCACTCATGGTGTTGTATATTCTGTAGGTTTGGACACGTGTACAGTTAGGTGTATCCATCATTATAATATACAGAGTATTTTCACTGCCCTAAAAATCCTCTGTGCTCTGCCTATTCATCTCTCTCCCACCCTCACCCCTGGCAACCACCAGTCATTTTATTCTCTTCATAGTTTGCCTTTTCTAGAATGTTATATAGTTTGAATCATAGAGTGCATGTAGCCTTTTCAGATTTTCTTTCATTTAGTAATATGCGCTTAAGGTTCGTCCATGTCTTACCGTGACTTGGTAACTCATTTTATTTTAATGCTGAATAATATTTTATTGTCTGGATATACCAGTTTATTTACCCATTCATTTACTAAAGGACATCTTGGTTGCTTTCAAGTTTTGGCAGTTATGAGAAAAGTGCTATAAACATCTGTGTGCATGTTTTTGTGTGGACATAAGTTTTCAGCTCCTTTGGGTAAATACCAAGGAGCACGATTGCTAGATCGGATGTTGAGTATGTTTAGTTTTGTAAGAAACTGCCAAACTGTCTTCCAAAGTGGTTGTACCATTTTGCATTCCTACTGGCAGTGAATGAGAGTTCCTTTTGCACCACATCCTTGTCAGCATTTGGTGGTGTTGGTGATCCAGATTTTGGTCATTCTAATAAGTGTATAGTGATATCTTTTGTTTTACTTAGCATTTCTCTGATGACATGTGGAGCAACTTTTCGTATGCTTGTTTGCCAGCTGTATATCTTCTTTGCTGAGGTTTATGTTAAGTCTTTGGTCCATTTTTAAAATCAGGTTGGTGGTTTTCTTATTGTTGAGTTTTAAGAGTTCTTTGTATATTTTGGATGGCAGTCCTTTATTAGATGTATCTTCTGCAAATATTTTCTCTCAGTCTGTGGCTTGTCTTCTAATTCTTTTGTATTTGTCTAGTTCTTTTGTATTGTCCTTGGTTCTATTTTATTTTATTTATTTATTCATTTTTGAGGAAGATTAGCCTTGAGCTAACACCTCCTGCCAGTCCTCCTCCTTTTCGCTGAGGAAGACTGGCCCTGAGCTAACATCCATGCCCATCTTCCACTATTTTATATGTGGGACGCCTACCACAGCATGGCTTGCTTAGCGGTGCCATGTCAGCACCTGTGACCCGAACCGGCGAACCCTGGCCGCCAAAGCGCAGCGTGCGCACTTAACCACTGCGCTACCAGGCCAGCCCCACTGATTCTGTTTTATTGTTTTTAGTTATAGTGAGTCTTCCCTCTGAAGTTGATAAGTGAATTTCTAATTTCTTATCTTTCTGATCTTGATATTAAAAAATTGATTTGCCCCTAAGGGCATATTTATGCTATAGTCTTAAGATCCATATTTTAGCTTAGTATGCAGAGAAATAGATTTTTAAAAAATGTTTATACTAGCTCCTCATTAGTGTTTTGTTTTGTTTTTTAAGATTTTATTTTTCCTTTTTCTCCCCAAAGCCCCCGGTACATAGTTGTGTATTTTTAGTTGTGGGTCCTTCTAGTTGTGGCCTGTGGGACTCTGCCTTAACATGACCTGATGAGCGCTGCCATGTCTGCACCCAGGATTAGAACCAACGAAACCCTGGGCCGCCGAAGCCGAGCGCGAGAACTTAACCACTTGGCCACAGGGCCAGCCCCCTCATTAGTGTTTAAAATTTTACTTTTGCGGTTACCTTAGTGCTTGTTCCTTCATTTCTGTGTTCTTTATTAGTATTTAGGGAGTAAATTCAGACATTACTTAGTGTGATGAGGTGAATGACACATCAAGTAATACTATTTCTTGTGACACAGAATAATTTTTAACTCGGTTGTCTTTAAATTTCTGTCTTATGACAAGTTGTATTTTCATTAGTAACTCCGTCTAGGGCTTAATATGAAGTTCGATCAAAAGTTTGAAGTGTGTGTGTTTATGTTTAAAGGACTTGGGAGAGGATATACTATTTATGGACCAGTTACTGTGTTTTATATATAGTCTCATTTAATTTTTGTGACGCATAGAGAAGCGCTGTTTTTCAGATGAGGAGGCTGAAATTAAGTAATTTGCCAAGATCACAACTAACAAATGGTAGAAGTGGGAGTTGAACCCAGATCATTCTTGTTTCTTTTCTTCCCCTTTCAGTCTTGTTTTATAAGCTAGCATGCTTCTCTTCAAACTTTATAGTTACCTTTTACTGCACACTAAAATGAATGGTTCAGGTTTTCTGTGTGTGATGCAAAGACCAAATTGATAATTTTTCAGTTTTTAGTCTGGTGTTTGATGTTATATCTTAAGTATATGAAGTTAAAATTGGATCTCAATGTGCTCTTCCTTTGTATGGCTTTTGTAACTGGGCTGGTGCTTTGGGAGAGAAGTTGTGGGGTTTCCCAAGGACTTCCAAGAGGCAATAAAAGAAAATGGGGATCTAGGTAAGAATGCGAACTGCAGAAAATTAACCAGTATTCCTGTGTTTGAGTCGTAATCATTGACTAGGATGTTTGCAAAGACCTATTTACACAGCGTAGGTGCTCATTCAGAAATGTTGAAGGTAAAGGATTGGACTAAATGATCTTGGTCCCTTTTATGACTACTGTTCTGTGATTTATTTAGAATTATGTGCATATGTTAAACTCATTCCATGATGTACAACATTACTTTTAGTTACTGTGTGTTATCACTGGATAATATCAGTTAGCATCTGTGCTTTTCATTTGCGGTTTTTAAATAGCTAAGGAGTTAGATTTGTTTCTGTGTGAAAGACAAGATTTTGTTATGGAGTTAGATGCTTGTGTTACTTTGGGCCAAACATAGTCTGCTAGAATTTTGAGATAGAACTAGGTCTGGTCTACCATGGAACTATTACCTAGCTGTGTAATTTCTCAAGTATTATGATACTATGAGCTGAGAAGCATTTGAAGAGAAACAGTGAAAACAAATCTTGCTATAAATGTAGTATTTCTTTTTAAATGACACATGGTAAATATTTAGTATTAAAGTTCATTGTAGTTGCATAGTGAAACAGATATTAATATTATATGGTAGCTATTTTAAAAAAACAATTTACCACAGACTCGAGCACTTTAGGACATTTGGCTTCCAAAAATTTGAAGTGTTTTTCATCTGCCTTTGTGTCCCATTGAGATAAGGCAGAATTGTATTAATAAACCTAAGCTTTGAGTGGTATTTAATTTTGAGTTGTAGCCACAAGTAAATATGAATCAAACATAATTCAAAACTTTTGATGATAGATACTTTGTTAGTTGCTTTAGAAGAATTTCAAGCCTCACTTCTTATTTAGTGCCTTAGCTGGAAATTTGTAAGTAGTAGCTGGCTCATGATTTCCTAATGATTTAAATTATAGTACTTTTACCTAAGAGGAATTATCTTCTAACCTAAGTTATTTCACATCTTTGCCTGTAATTAGGGTTAAGTTTTGTTTAAACCATTTACATGAGTTGTGGGAAACCAGAAGAGAGCTTATAGTCTTAGAGTATTTAATGTTTAGGTTTTTCATACCTTTGATTATGCTTTGATGCTTAAGTCTCTGAACAATCTTATAAAGTGTTAAAATTTGTATTGATATGCTAATGGTAAGATATTTTAATGAGATATTCATGAGATACTTAATGAAATATTAAATATAAGAAACCTAGAAAAAAGTTAACATTGTGACTACTTGATTATCATACTAGGTGAGTAATTTGTTATTAAAAAGTGATTCGTGGAAATTGGAAGGAAACACTCATTGTGCTAACACTCATTGCGATTAGGGTTTTGAGATTATGAATGACTTAATAAAATAATATGGGTTAGAACTCGTCCACTTTTTAAAGAGATTGGCATAACCAGGCTATGGGAAAATGAAAGATTTTATGAAAAAACCACTAGGTATATATATTTTAACGTCTAGAACAAAAATTTTTAATTCTTCTTAGTAAGTAGTCTAATAACACAGGTATGACTTCGTCCTGGTAACTTGGTGAACTCCACCACAGGGTCAGGGTGGGGTTCTAAAAACATTAACAAAAATCAAGTATTGTCAGGAAATTCAAAATTTAGGGAAATCTTCAAGCTGAAGAAGGAATAAAGATTATGAGAGGAGTAACTAGCAATGGGGAGTACTGTCTGAGAAATTTGCAGAAGTTTTGCTTATTTTACTACTCTAAAATGGAAAATAGATGGTCTGATTTCTTCCCCCGCTTAAGTTCAGGAGGACAGCATTTTCTTCTGTTAAAACTGCCACTGATTATGTATTTCTCCTAGAGTGATGATCATATTGTCTACTCCCTCTCTAAATAGTTGAATAATTTACTTATTTTCATTATATTTTAGAAAAATTAGTGAGTGAACTTTGGCAGGTCTCATATTTGGCATGTGAGTGGTACTTGCTTTCAGATTTAGAATTCTCTGTTGGGAAAATAATCTAGGTTATGTTGCTGTAAGTATAATTTCAAAATATACACACATATATTTATTTATAAATTCCCTCTCCCTTGATCTTCTATGAAAAAAAATGCATACATTTGTGAATTGACTGGACTATGGAATAAAAATATTGAATTTTTAAGTTTCTCCACCACTATACTGCAGTTTTGAGAGAAAAGAATGAGACATTTTTTCTTCTTTTTTTTGGGTGTGAAGGTCACTGTACCTCAGTCAGCTTCCGTTTCCTCTTCCTCTTCCCTACATTTTTTTTTGAAATTTCTGTGTACTTCACTGGTTTGACTAGTCATTGTAAGGCTCAGAAGAAATAACTTTGTATCTCTGCCATTCCCTATGTTTAGCAGTGTTTTTAATTTGGAATTTTGTCTGTAATCATTAACAGAATTGTTTAAGGGTGAACAATTAATGTTCTTTATGGAAATAATTTGAGGCACCTCTTTTGGATTCTTTGCAAGTAATATAACTTTATTATGGATATTAGGAGAGAGGATGTAGAAATAAATCTTTGCTTGTAGTATGAAGTGATAATCAGCACCCTCACTTGTAATGTTGAATCCTTTCAGATCTTTGTAGAAAGATTGCCTTTGTTTAGACTTCAGTGCTTACATGTTTCTTCTCTTACTGACTCAGCTGTTGGTGAAGATTTACTTGTCAGGAAATAGGAATGAAGTATTTTGCATTTACTTCAAGGTTTTACTGTTCAGAATGAGACTTCTTAAAATATTTATAGTGTTTTATACTGAGTGAGGTACACAGATCACAAAAAAATATGGTCTGATTGAATTCAATTTTGTAGTACTTGGTTTCTAAGATTTGGACAGAATATAGAAATTTAGGAAAATTTCAGTTATATTAGGGCCCCAGCCATGCATTTTCAAAAGCAGTGTTTTGCATTCCTAAACATAGTGTATTGCATGCACTACTGAGCATAATGGGAAAAGAAAAGTGCTATAAAAAGCTAAGTACCAGGTAACTAGCAGGAAAAAGCTTTTAATGGGAAAGCTGGCATGGTCATTAATCTGGTAGAATAGTATTTGAGAAAATGGTTATATGTGTTAAGCTGCAGTTTCTTTTGGTTATTAGAAACCAAAATAGGAAATTCAGAATTAGCATTTAAATGTGTGTACGTGTGTGTGTGTGTGTGTGTGTGTGTGTGTGTGTGTTTTAAGTGGCTTTCTGTCTAATTTAGTGCAAAGAGCAGTAGAATGGGAGACTTGGTTCTAATGCTAACTATAGAAGAATGCCCTTGGGTAAGTATGTTGTCTTATTAGTAATAGTAAAGTGAGTGGTAGAATTGTTTAAGAATTCTTTCAGCTTTAGGCTGTTGCCTTAAATATGCTTCTTATCACTTCTTGAAAAATCAGAAAGGAGGATTTTTTAGTTTGATTCAGTCTGATTTCTTCAAATACTCTTCCAATTACTAAATATATACTAGATTTGCTAAACTAGATAGATTCCTTTGCAGCGGCTTTCAAACTTTTTTCCTGAGACCCATTCTAAGAAATACATTTTGCATTATGACCCAACATATACACACATAAAAAGACAGAAAGTTTCACAAGATATTTACCTTACTAGTAATGAGTTATGTTTTCTGTTTTATTTCATTTTTTAAAAAAGGAATATTTATAGTCTACTCTTTGAAAAACACTTGAGTATAAACTTGAAGCTAGATCCTTTTTTTAAGTTAACCAGGTAAATCAAGCAGTAAGTTGTTGATAAATATTTGCCACAAAATGAAAATAAATTGGCTGTATGAATTTTAGTTCCTGCTGTTGTTTGCTATTCGTAACACAAGCTCTGAACACAGTGTTCATTCTTAGGAAGCAACAAATGGTGATGATTTTGCATAACAGCTGAAGTTAGATGCACATAAAGTTCTACAGTTGCTGGTCTTTGATGTAGATAATTTAATGATCTCTTAGTTTTATTTCTGCTTTTTATTTAGTCCCTTATTAATAGGGACAATACTGTATTAGTTATAATGCAAACCAATGGCACTAAAAATTTGCGGCATCTTTTTTGCATTTGAGTTTTTGAAAGGTATTTTGTGGAGAATACAAATTTGTTTTTAAGGCATACTTGTGCTGTTATTTTAAATAAGTTTTTTGCTTTTGTGTTCCAGCCATCAAGATGCATGTTTTTTTTTAAATTTGCCAATCTTCTTGTTCTGTGAGATTACTTTAGCTCCTCCCCTCCTTCCATAATGGAGTTCTTATGGGATTTGTGGCTTACTTTTTTAATCTAAACATTAAAATAACATTTTCTGGGAATATTACTTAATATTTGTGTGACCCTGGACATCTCACTTTCTTAAATTCCGAGCCTTTTTTCCTCATCTGAAAATAGTAATTTGTGTGCTTGACTGGAGTATTTGAAATAACAAATAAGCAAAAAATACAGTACACTCACAGTATTGTGTGAAATTTTCTAAGTCATTATCATAGACTTGGCTTTGGGAATTAACTTCTGAGGTTTTTGGGCTAAAGTGACCCTGAAAGTTCATGAACTAATTATCGTTTCATTGAGGCTTGAATTTGTATCCTGAATTCTGAGGGAAAATAGTGTAGAAGCAGCCATGTAGCTGACTATTTAATCTAGCAAGTCTGTAACAGTGCCACTTTGAGTTGTTCTGTATGCTATCATCTCATTCAATTCTCTCAATAACCCCATACATAGTATGTTGTCATTCCTATTCTGTAGATGAGAAAACCAAGGGAACCGTTTGGTTGGGATGATGTTTCTAAAATTGGGGATCCTCCCAGGGGCTTAGTTGTGTGTCATTGAATATATCACTTTGGGGTTCCTAAGTCTATGAAATTAATTAGAATTTAGAAATCGGATTAAAATCCAAGGAAAACATGATGGAAATAAAATTGTAGTGAGAGACTTGATCTTAACTATATTTATCTATGACAAATTAAGTAGATTAAAAAATAAATGTCCTAAATCAGCACTGTCCGATGGAAATATGTGTACCACATATGTAGTTTAAATTTTCTACTAGCCACATTAAAAAAAGTAAGAAACAGGTGGAATTAATCTTAATAATTTATTTTATATAACCCATTATATCTAAGTATCATTTCAACGTGATCGGTATAAAAATTACAAAGTTATTTTATATTCCTTTTTTCCTATTAAATCTTCAAAATTCAGTGTATATTTACACCAGCAACATTTTAGTGAAGTACCCAATAGCCATATTTGGCTACTGGCTACCATTACTGCACACCTGAGTTCGGAGGTTTCCAGTTTTTTAACTTCCGTATGCTGAGGACCACCTGCTAGACTGTTCTTTAGCAACCTTTTCCCACCATCTCAAGAAGTTGGTGATAAAAGTTTTAAATTATGCCATATCAGTAGTGAGACTATGGTTGTAAGCATAGGTGAAATCGCATTCTCTTAAGTTTTCCTTGTTTGTAAGTTGAAGAAAATGTATTTAATTTAAACGTGTTCCTTATTAGAGTATTAATACTTGCTCATTATGCACATTTTGGAAGATCTAGAGACGGAAAGAAAAACTACCCATGTTTCTTAGATAGAATGAAATATTACTCAGCCATAAAGAATGAAATCTTGCCATTTGCAACATGGATAGACCTCGAGGACATTATGCTAAGTGAAATAAGTCAGACAGAGAAAGACAGATACCTTCTGATCTCATTTATATGTAGAATCTTAAAAGCCAAAACCCCCAAAAAACAAGCTCATGGATACAGAGAACAGGTTGGTGGTTGCCAGAGGCAGGGGTGCATAAAAGGGTTCAAAAGGTACAAACTTCCACTTGTAAATAAATCATGGAGATTTCACATACAGCATGGTGACTATACAGTAGTCCCCCCTTATCTGCGGTCTTGCCCTCCAGGGTTTCAGTTGCCTCTGGTCAACCGTAGTCAGAAAATACTAAATGAAAGATTCCAGAAGTAAACAATTCATAAATTTTAAATTATGCACCATTCTGAGTAGCACGATGAAATCTCGCTCCATTCCGTTAAGGATGTGAATCATCTCTTTGTCCACTGTATCCATGCTGTATACACTAACCTACACATTAGTCACGTAGTAGCCATCTGGGTTATCAGATCGACTGTGGTGGAATCGCAGTGCTTGTGTTCATGTAACCCTTATTTTACTTGATAATGGCCCCAAAACGCAAGAGTAGTGATGCTGGCAAGTCGGATATGCCAAAGGGAAGCTGTAAAGTGCTTCCTTTATGTGAAAAGGTGAAAGTTCTCAACTTAATAAGGAAAGAAAAAAAAATCATATGCTGAGATTGCTGAGATCTACAATAAACTTTATTATAATATAGTTGTAATTCTATTTTATTATTAGTTGTCTCTTACTGTGCCTAATTTATAAATTAAACTTTATTATAGGTATGTAGATATAGGAAAAAACATAATATATGTAGAGTTCAGTACTATCCATGGTTTCAGGCATCCACTGGGGGTCTTAGAACATATCCTTTGTGGATAAGGGGGGAATATTTAGTGAATACATTGCATATTTGAAAGTTGCTAAGAGAGTACATCTTAAAAGTTCTTATCACAAGAAGAAAATATTTTGTAACTATGTGGTGACAGATGTTAACTAGACTTACTGTGGTGATCATTTCACAATATATACAAATAGTAAATCATGTTGTAAACCTGAAACTAATATAATGTTATGTGTCCATTATACCTCAATTAAAAAAAAAACTAAATTACCTGTGTTTCCACCATCCAAAAATAATACTGTTAATATTTTAGTGAATTTTCTTCTGATATGTTGTCTATTATGGTGGTCTGGTGGTTAAGATTTGGTGCTCTCACAGCAGCCACCCAGGTTCATTTCCCAGGCAGGGAACCACACCATGCATCTTTGAGTTGTCATATTGCAGCAGCTGTGTGTTGCTGTAATGCTGAAAGCTATGCCACCGGGATTTCAAATACCAGCAGGGTCACCCACGGTGGACAGGTTTCAGTGGAGCTTCCAGATTAAGACAGACTGGGAAGAAGGACCTGGCCACCCATTTCTGAAAAAATTGGCGATGGAAACCGTGTGAATAGCAGTGGAGCATTGTCTGATACACCATCGGAAGGTGAGCGGATGATGCAAAAAGACTGGACAGGCTTCTGCTCTGCTGTACCGTACACAGGGTCCCTAGGAGTCAGAATCAACTGGATGGCACTAACGATGACAGATGTTGTCTATATATAGGTTTTTCTTATGGTTTTGTTTATTTTTGCTGTTCATGTGATTATAAGCGTCTTGTTTTATAATGTATAATTTAGCATTTAAAATGAATATTTTTATGACATTTTTGTGTATGTGTGAGGAAGATTGGCACTGAGCTAACATCTCTTGCCAATCTTCCTCTTTCTACTTTACGAAGATTGTCACTGAGCTAACATTTGTGCTCATCTTTCTCTCTTTTATGTGGGTGCTGCCACAGCGTGACTTGGCGAGTGGTGCTAGTTCCAATCCTGGGATCTGAACCTGTGAACCCTGGGCAGCCAAAGTGAAGTATGCGAACTTAACCACAACGGCACTGGGCTGGCCCCTTGTTATGACATTTTTAATTTTAATTTTTAAAGATTTATTGAGGTATAACTGACATAGAATAAACTGCATGTATTTAAAGGGTACACTTTTATAAGTTTTGACATGTGTATAAATCCATGAAACCATTACCACAATCAAGGTAACGAACATATTCATTGTCTCTAAAAGTTTCTTTGTGCCCTCTTTTTTGGCTTTTTTCACTCAGTATGGTTATTTAGAGTATCATCCATGTTGTAGCGTGTAAGAATAGTTCTTTCTTTTTTCTGTTTTTTTTTTCGAGGAAGACCAGCCCTGAGCTCACATCTGCTGCCAATCCTCCTCTTTTTGCTGAGGAAGGTTGGCCCTGAGCTAACATCAGTGCCCATCATCCTCCATTTTATATATGGGATGCCTGCCACAGCATGGCTTGACAAGCAGTGCGCAGGTCCGCACCCAGGATCCGAACTGGCGAACCCTGGGCTGCTGAAGCAGAATGTGTGAACTTAACCACTGCACCACTATTTTTTTGGGCTGGCCCTAATAGTTCATTCTTTTTCATGACTGAGTAGTATTCTGTTGAATGGATGTCCTGCAATTTGTTTATCCATTCACTTACTGATGGGCAATTGGGTTAAATAAAGCTCATATATATGTGTGTGTGTGTGTTACAGATCTTTGTATAGGTATGTGCTTTCATTTCTCTTGGGTAAATACTATTAGTGGAAAGGTGGGATCATATGTTAGGTATATGTTTAATTTTTTGAGATATTGCTACAGTGTTGTACCATTTTACATTTCTACATGCAGTGTATGAGAATCCAGTTGATAGACATCCTCACTGGTACATGGTATGGTCAGTCTTTAATTTTAGACATTCTAATATGTGTGTAGTGGTGTGCCATTGTGGTTTTAATTTGCATTTCCCTAATGACTTACACAGTTGAGCATCGTTTTGTGTGCTTTTTTACCATCTGGATATCTTTGGTGAAGTGTCTCTTCAGATATTTTGTCCAACTTTTTTTTTGATTGATTTGTTTTATTATTGAATTTTACAAATTCTTGTATCCAGATATTCTGGATACAAGTCCTTTAACAGGTATATGAATTTGTAAATATTTTCTTATGGTCTTAGCTTGTCTTAATTTTCTTAAGATGTCTTTCAAAGAGCAGTAGTTCTTTTTGTTTGTTTTTTTATTGAGTTAATGATAGGTTACAATCTTGTGAAATTTCAGTTGTACATTAATGTTTGTCATTCGTGTTGTAGGTGCACCACTTTACCCTTTGTGCCCACCCCCCACACCACCTTTCCCCTGGTATCCACTAAACTGTTCTCTTAGTCCACATTTTTAAATTCCTCATATGAGTGGAGTCATACACAGATTGTCCTTCTCTAACTGGCTTATTTCACTTAACATAATTCCCTCAAGGTCCATCCATGTTATTGCAAATGGAATGATTTTGTTCTGTTTTGCAGCTGAGTAGTATTCCATTGTATATATGTACCACATCTTCTTTATCCATTCATCTGTTGATGGGCACTTAGGTTGCTTCCACGTCTCGGCTATTGTAAATAATGCTGCAGTGAACATTGGGGTACATAGGACTTTTGGGATTGCTGACTTCAAGCTCTTTGGATAAATACCCAGTAGTGGGATGGCTGGATCGTATGTAGTTCTATTTTTAATTTTTTGAGGAATCTCCATACTGTTTTCCATAGTGGCTGCACCACTTTGCATTCCCACCAGCAGTGTATGAGGGTTCCTTTTTCTCCACAACCTCTCCAACATTTGTTACTATTAGTTTAGATATTTTTGTCATTCTAATGGGTGTAAGGTGATATCTTAGTGTAATTTTGATTTGCATTTCCCTGATGATCAGCGATGATGAGCATCTTTTCATGTGCCTATTGGCCATCCGCATATCTTCTTTGGAGAAATGTCTGTTCATGTCTCCAGCCCATTTTTTGATTGGGTTGTTTGATTTTTTATTGTTGAGTTGTGAGAGTTCTTTATATATTATGGATATTAAGCCTTTGTCAGATATATGACTTGCAAATATTTTTTCCCAGTTAGTGGGTTGTTGTTTTGTTTCGATCCTGTTTTCATTTGCCTTGAAGAAGCTCTTTAGTCTGATGAAGTCCTGTTTGTTTATTCTTTCTATTGTTTCCCTTCTCTGAGAAGACACGGTGTCCGAAAAGATCCTTTTAATAGTGATGTCAAAGAGTGTACTGCCTACGTTTTCTTCTAGAAGCCTTATGGTTTCAGGTCTCACCTTTAGGTCTTTGATCCATTTTGAGTTTATTTTGGTGAATGGTGAAAAAGAATAGTCAATTTTCATTCTTTTACATGTGGCTTTCCAGTTTTCCCAGCACCATTTGTTGAAAAGTCTTTCTTTTCTCCATTGTATGCCCTCAGCTCCTTTGTTGAAGAGAAAGAGCAGTAGTTTTTAATCTTGAGAAAGTCTAGTTTATCAGTTTGTTCTTTTATAGATCATCCTTTTGGTGGACAGATCTAAGAAAGCTTCATTTAACATCACAGCAATTTTCTAAAAGCTTTGTAGTTTTAGATTTTGCGTTTAGGTCTGTGAATTAATATTTGAATATGGCATGAGGTATAGAGTGAATTTCCTTATTTTTACATGTGGATATCTAATTATTACAGCACCATTTGTTGAAAAGACTATCCTTCACTGAATTGTTTTTGTACCTATATCAAAAAATCAGTTGTCCCTCATTCACTTTTTGGTTAGCTGTATTGGGCAATATTTACATACCATAAAATTCACCCGTCCAAAACATAAAACTCATTAGCTTGGCTTTTAGTACGTTCCCCGAGTTGTGCAACTAATACCACAATCAATTTTAGAACATTTTCATCACCCCCAAAAAGAAACCCTGTACACATTAGCAGTCACTAATGAACTTTACATAAATTGACAACTTTTTGCAAAAGTTGAAATGTTGATGTTACTATCCTTGCCCCTCCCTGCCCAAATTTTGAGCTTTGATAATATTCTGTATCACACTGATATTACTCTCTTTGACAGTTTCATAGCTCTTTTAGTATAATTATATCATAAAATAATCCTTTTTTTTAAAGATTTTATTTTTCTCCCAAAGCCCCCCAATACATAGTTGTGTATTTTTAGTTGTGAGTCCTTCTAGTTGTGGCATGTGGGACGCCACCTCAGCGTGGCTTAATGAGTGGTGCCACGTCCGCGCCCAGGATTCGAACTGGTGAAACCCTGGGCCACTGGAGCAGAGCGCTCGAACTTAAACACTCGGCCATGGGGCCGGCCGCTAAATTAATCATTTTTGAGGGGACATTTAGGCTATATATTCAGATTTATACCTTAGTAAACAGTATAAACAATATATTAGGCATCCTTGCTTAGTGCAAACGCATTTGTGTAGTATGGATCCCCATAGTGGAATTGTTAGGTAATTAGGTATGCATTCATTAATTAAGTTTTTAATTTTATAGTAGGTGTATACTCACATAATTTGAAAAGGTAAATAGTTTTATGAAGCTTATTACAAAAAATAACAGTCCCCCCACAACTAGAAGGACCCACAACTAAGATATACAACCGTGTACAGGGGGGTTTGGGGAGATAAAGCAGAAAAAAAAAAAATAACAGTCCCTCTGTTCTCTTTTCACCTTCCTTTTCTTATTCCCCAGAGGAACCTACTTTCAGTTTTTTTTAGTTGTTTCTTTTGGTATTTACCTCTATATATGTAATACTTATACTGTAGCTTCTTGGTTTTTCATTTTTCAACATTATCTTTTTTTTTTTTTTTTTTTTTGAGGAAGCTTAGCCCTGAGCTAACTACTGCCAATCCTCCTCTTTTTTCTGAGGAAGGCTGGCCCTGAGCTAACACCTGTGACAGTCCTCCTCTCATTTGTACATGGGATGCTTCCACAGCATGGCTGATGAGTGGAGCAGGTCCACGCCTGAGATCTGAATCCGGGAACTCAGGCCGCTGACTGACTCAGGCCGCTGTGGAACTTTAATCACTAGGCTATGGGGTCTGTCCCATACAATTCTGTTTTCATTATTCTGTAATGTGTGTGGGCTGCTCTGTTAGTAAAGACTCAAGTCTGTCTTCTGTTCAGCTGAGTTTTCTGCTTTTATTTTGACCTTTGTCTGTGTATTCCCTCTCTTTTTCCTTCCATCCCCTCCTTCACCTTCTGGACAGGTTCAACCAAAAAATGTTAACATCTTGGATGGTGTTAGAGATAGCTGAATACTTTCATTACACATTTGTGTATGTGTGTGTAATTTGGGTGTGAAAGAGTGTATCAGTCAGGGTTCTCCAGAGAAACAGAACTAGTGGGAGATAGTATGTGTGTGTTTTTTCCACACCACCAAGCAATTCTTCGACGCCGGCTGAGGGTCCTATAATTCAACTCAATTCTGACATCTCCCTAGAGTTAGTGTCAGATTCCACAGTTAAAGGCTCAGACCTACAAAACTCCTCTCCACTTCTACTTCAGATGCCATTCACGTTTCCAGGTTGTTACTTGTACTTCTGACCAGCTAGCTGTAGATGAGAGGTTCCAATGACCCCCTCCTCTGGTTTGATTAATTTGCCAGAACAGTGTACAGAACTCAGGAAAACATTTTAGTTACTACATTACCAGTTTCTTATAAAAGGATACAACTAAGGAACAGCCAGATGGAAGAGGTACATAGACAAGGTATGTGGGAAGGGCCTCCGAGGTTCCATGCCCTCTCCAAGCATACCACTCTCCCCACATCTCCACGAGTTCATCAGCCTGGAAGCTCTCCAAAACCTGTCTTTTTGGGGCTCTATGGAGGCTTCATTACATAGGCATGATTGATTAAATCATTGACCATTGGTAATTGAATCCAGTCTCAGCCTCTGTCCCCTCCCCAAGAGATTAGAGGTGGCACTGAAAGTTCCAACCTTCTGATCACATGGGTGGTTCCCCTAGCAATCAGCCCTCATCCTTAGGCTGTCTAAAACGTCACCTCATTAACATAACAAAAGACAATTAAAAAAATTGCTTTTATCACTTAGGAAGTTCCAAGGGTTTTAGGAGCACTGTGCCAGGAATGGAGATGAAGACCAAATATATATTTCTTGTTATAAATCACAATATCACATATTGTAGATTTATTTCATTTCAGGGAATTAGTTCGTAGGATCATTGGGGCTGGCAAGTCCAAAATCTGCAGGGCAGGGCAGGCCACCAGTTGGAAACTCTCTTGCAGGACCTGATACTGCAGTCTTGAGGCAGAATTTCTTCTTCCTCAGGAAAGCTCAGTTTTGCTCTTACTGACTTTCAAATAATTGGATGAGACCCACCCATATTACTGAGGATGGTCTCCTTTACTTAAAGTCAACTGATTGTAGGTATTAGCCACATCTACAAAATACCTTTACAGCAACATCTAGATTAGTGTTTGATTGAATAAGTGATTACTATATCCAAGTTGACACATGAAACCATCATGGGTGGACATACTGTTTCAGGGTAGATTGTCCTTGCCCATCAGCCTCTTGAAATTAAAAAAAATCTTACTGTCTGTAATACTACATGGGAATTAAACGTTATCTAGATTTTTAGTAAAGTATAATTTATAGTTTTACCTTGCTAACATGAGGTCAGCTTATGCATACATAGATCATATTCTATAAGTTTGTGGGTCATTTGTTGGCTTAAGTGAAAAAGGCCTATAATGCCACTACTAGAAATGATTGTTTGTAGAAAAGGCAGCAAACGCTGATACCCACGCAGTATCTGAAGCATATTACGTATGTAAAAGAAACATGTTTTAAAATGGAAGAGAACAATGTTAAATGCTGTCCATCTATTTGGTGCCAGTAATGTTAATAGTTGTTTAGACTTTACCTTTGTTTATAACACTTTCTGTGGGAATACTTATTAGTTGAATGTTCAGATATGAAAACGACATGCTTCCTTCACTTAAGGCATAATAGTGAAAGATGATACTGAGCTTGCAATACATCTTTGTTGGTGAAATCAAGGGTGAAGGATAGTGTAGGAAAACTGAAATAGAAATAGATTGGGAGGTGAGGAGGTAAGATTCATAGGCAGCCCATAACTTTGAGAAGAGGGTACTTTTTTGTTGATGGCACCAAACAGGGCTGCTGATTTATGATAAGAATCATAAATCTGGAAAAAGCTGTAGCACAAAACCCCAGTGGTTTTCCATTCTAGTTGTTAAATGAGAAGCATGACAGTGTACTATTGCACAGTGTATAGATAACATTTAAAAAGGCCACATAATGTTCTGTGGTTAAAATTAAAGCATAACTTTTAACCAATATAGAATGGTGTTGTAAACAATGCGCCCTACCATGCATAAAATTTAGATTCCGTCCCCAGTACCACTGCCCATATTAGTCCTTCTTTCTCTATTCAATGCTGAGATTAATTGTATGACTTTTGCCTTCCCTTTCTCTGAGGTAGAAACTCTCTGGTTATATCTCAACTCTGTTCCCATTTCATTAAACCCTATCTGTTCTATCTCAGGAATGTTGCTCTTTTCTGTTCTCTTTCCATCTCCATTGCCTTAATTTAGGCCATCATCTCATCCTGATGTTTTGATAATCTGACTGTTCACCATCCAGCTGCATTACCCCTCTGCATGTACCCACACTACCCCGGGCAATCATATATACATTTCATTTCCTATACTGCCACCAGACTAATTTTTATGAAACAAAATTTCATGTTTCACATTACTTCCCATTGCCTAAAATTGCATTTTCTTGACTAGAATTTGGGAGTTGAAAATGCATATTGCATAGTATAGGTTCATAAGGAGTCTTGCAATGAAGAAATCTATTTAACGTGTTTTTACCTGGAGAAACCTATTTAACTTACTTTTACCAACATTTTATAAATGCGTTTGATACTCTTGGTATGTCTTTTAACATGCCAGAAAACTGTTCTGTGTGATACCATTTTGGGAAACCCTGGCCTGTTTACAAGATGAAGTCCAATTTACAAGATGAAGTCCAAATTCCTTAGCTCGGTCAGGTTTTTAGTCTTGCTCCAACCAATATTTTTAGTTTCATCTCCTTCTTACCTCACACACATACGCTAGCGGTTTTTCAAGGAACACATATTAAGGATATACTCGCAGCTTAGAGACTGCAAAGATCCGAGAAGCCATTTTTGCCTTGCAGTTGCAAGTAGTCTTAGTGAAAAGTCCTTTGATGGTATATTCTTTGATGCTTCTGCTTTGATAAAGTGTCTTCTGAAAGCACTGAGAGTTTTCAGGATATTTTTGGGTGCAAGTAGCAGAAAATCAAACTTTAATCAATAAAGATTTATAATCTTTCATAAGAGGTAAGGCATTTCCAGGTAGGTTGATTGAATTATGCCATCAGAGATCTCTTTGCTGTTCTCAGCATGTATTTCAGACTAATCCCATTATAGTCCCATTCCCAAGCATCACATGCATCCCGGACAGCATTCAGCAGCAGAAGAAACAGTTCCTTTTGGATTGTCTCATACCTCACTGGCCAGAGTTGTGGTCACATGCCCAGGCCTAAATCAAGTACTGCAAATGAGACCTCCATGATTATCTTAGGGGAATCATGATTCATTCCCTTGGAATAGAGATGGGGCCTACTTTCTTCTAGCACAGGATAGATACTTGAACCAAATAAGTGATTATGGTTAGCAAGGAAAAGGTGTTTTGGGAATGGCTGGTAGACAACAGACAATGCCTGCTACTTAACTCAGTCTTGAGGGATGGAGAGGGAATAGAGTAGAAGGAAACAACTTTCTGGATAAAGTAATGTCTAAGCTGAGCTTTGTAGACAGGGAGGTTAGTGGACAAGGAGACTCTTCCTTATCCTTCTAAGTTATCCTCATTGTTGCTTGTGTTTTCTTTTTTAAGAATAGTAAACACGTTTAACATATTCCCCTAGGAATCTATCTTGACCTTCTATGTATGTGTGTGCAAAAGCTGTGTCATGGACTTATTTAAAAGGAACATGTAGCAACCGGTTTAGTTGAATGAAACATCTTCTGTGTGATAAGGGCCTTATAGGAAACTGCTAATCACTGTTTTCAAATGACAAAAAAAGTCTTTTTTTTTAAGATTTTATTTTTCCTTTTTCTCCCGAAAGCCCCCTGGTACATAGTTGTATATTTTAGTTGTGGGTCCTTCTAGCTGTGGCATGTAGGACGCCGCCTCAGCATGGCCTGACGAGCGGTGCCATGGCCGTGCCCAGGATCCAAACCAGCGAAAGCCTGGGCCACCAAAGCAGAGCTCGTGAACTTAACCACTCGGTCACTGGGCCGGCCCCTACAAAAAAATCTTTTGATGTCCCATACATTAGTGTTAACTTTTTTTTTCTTTTTAACTCTGGGAGATATTATGAGTTTACAACCTAAGTGTTATTTTTATTTTGTTCAGTGTTTGTGTTATTTTGTTCAGTGTTGATTCTCTGTCTCTCTCCGTTCCTTCCTTTCCTTCCTTCCCGCTTCTTCCCTCCTTCCCTCCCTCCCGTCTCTTCCCTTCTCTTCCTTATCTTCATTTTCTTCCTTTCTCTTTTTTTGGAATGGAACTTAAGTACATTTTTTGGTTCTCTCTGCCTGATCTCATCCTTCTAATTTTAGAGATGAAGATGTAGAAGTCCAAAAAGATGATATGATTTTGCTTGAGGTCATTTGGCTAGTAGATCTAGATCTAGAAGTCAGGTTGTTCAGGGAGATGAATTGTAGCAGTAGTGGAAACTGAGGGAAATGTGCTATGTGAAGATTCTATAGACAATTGTCTTAAGATCTTTTTAGACTCAAGAGAGCATGATATTTTAAAAAGGGGTATAAAACTGTTTTTGTTAGAGTTGGTAGGTTATTGTAAATTTTGTGGATGTCATAGTACCACAGTATATACTAATGAAGTAGCGAACTTGGAAAAGAAATCTAGAAATGTTGGTGACAGAGTTTCACTATGTTTTTTAAAAAAATTATGAACATATAAAAAAGCTCTTTCTTGTATCTAGGGGACAAAGAGATAATTACTACACTATTAGTGAGACCCATCTGGAAATTTTCACGTGTCTACACAAAATTTCAGTGATATCAGAATGCTGTTATAAATACTGGTTCTTTGTGACACTTAATGTGATAAGAACTTTTTCTGCAACTTAACTTACCTAAAACCTAGATCTGTGCTTTTCTGTAATTCTTGGTTTAAGTTTATGCTTGACTCAAGAGGTACTTTGAGAGAGCTTCTCTTTTTAAACAGGTTACATTTCATACGTAATCTGCCACCCTAACATGGTAAACCATTTTAGTTCATCAGGTATTTATTAATGATTTACTTTGTGAAAGATATTGAGGAGGATAGATAAAATTGTCTGTGTTTACAGCTTACTGAGCACAGGTCATTGTACTTAGAGTATATAACATTATTAATTATAAATTATTAATATGATTGGTGTATCCTTTCCTGATCATTTTCTGTCCATTTCTCATCTTGAATTGGGGGGGATGTTTGCTTTTTTTAGTCTTTTTTAGGGTACATATGGCGATATGAGTAATTTATTAGTCTACGTTTTTGTTTTGTTTTTAAAGATTTTTTAAAATCTTTTTCCTTTTTCTCCCCAAAGCCCCCCATACATGGTTGTATATTTTTAGTTGTGGCATCTGGCACGCCGCCTCAGCATGGCCTGATGAGCGGTGTCATGTCTCCGCCCAGGATCTGAACCTGCGAAACCCCGGACTGCCGAAGCGGAGCGTGAGAACTTAACCACTCGGCCCTGGGGCCGGCCCCCCTATTAGTCTAGGTTTAAAGCACTTCATAATACTCCCCCTCCCACCTCAAGGCTTCAATTGGGAATAGCAGTTTTATTCACACAATGGAGGAAGGCACTCTGTATGGGATTTCCCATTACACCAAACTGTCTGCCTACCTGCCTTTTTCCCCACCTACACCTAGCGACAGGAACTTTCTTAGTTATCATGGCAATAGCTAAACTCTACTACTCTCTTACCCCCAGCCCCCCAAAAGTGAGAGAGTAGTCAAGGATGTTTTCTGGAGGAAAAAATTAGCCACATGGAACAGGGGAGGGAAATAATGTATGTTGTAGGCTGAGGAAGAACAACAGTCTGAAGGTGAGAGAGCTTGGCACAGAAATACGGCAGTGTATGTATTAGTTCTGATTAATAAAACTATTTTTCCACTTTTTTCTTTTCTTTTTTTGTGTGAGGAAGTTTGGCCCTGAGCTCACATCTGTTGCCAGTCTTCATCTTTTTGCTGAGGAAGAATCTTTCTGAGCTAACATCTGTGCCAGTCTTCCTCTATTTTATGTGGGATGCCACCACAGCATGGCTTGACAGGTGGTGCTAGGTCCACACCCAGGATCCAAACCTGCGAACCCCAGGCCACTGAAGCGGAGCACACAAACTTAACCACTACACTACCAGGCCAACCCCCACTATTTTTCCATTTTTGTGATACTGTTACTCTTGTAAGGAAAAAAACATAAAAATAGGAATGCATTTACATTGTTTAATATTAAAGCCATATGTAAATGTTTATAGCAGAACCTGAAAGTTCCTTCTTGTTCCTACCCTCCTGCTTTCATCCGTTTGCCCAGAGACAACCATGTGTTTGCTTGTGCTTCCAGTTCTCCACACATTTACACAAATATATATTCACGTTTTAAATATGTTGTTCTGTGACTTTTTATCCTTAACTATAACTGATGGAGATCTTATCAGGTCCTGTGGAACTCTGAGGAAGAGACAATTTGGATTCAAGTACCAGCTAGCCATTAAGCCTCTGTTTTCTTCATTTGTAAAATGAGGATAATGATAGCATCTACCTTTTATGGTTATTAGAAAGATTAAATGAGACTACATATGGACTCCTTAGTACGGTAACTAGTTCTTGGTAAACTAACACGTGGTAGCTACTGCTATCATTAATAAATAAGGCCAAGGTACTTCTGTATCATCCTCCTATACCTAAGAAATAAACTTGCAGCAATAGAATACAATCAGCCAACCTTTAAATCTAGAGAATAAAACCTTAATGGGGCCTAGCAATGACAGCACTGATCACTGTTACCAAATGATTAAAGGGCTATTTCGTGAAGAACGAATCAGACCTTTTCTCTATGATTTTTAGAACCATTGAGATACCAAACTGTTAGCTTTTTATTGAACAGCTTTATAAAACAGAGCTTACCAAAGTTGGATGATCTGGAAAGTCTATAAAATCATAAGGGAGAAAACATACTGGTCTTCCTAACTGTCATATGTTAAAATAGGGAGATACCCACAAAAGAGCTAAATGGTAAATTTAGGACAAAAATAAGGGTAATATTTCTCTATTCAGTGGTTAGTAAACATTGGAACTAATTATTCCAAGTAAAAAGAGAGAATGATATCAATTTTTAAAAGGATTTAGATAGTAGAGCTTCATATTGAGTGACAATATGGTTTTAGGACTCTCTCCACAACCCTTTCTAAAGGAAATGGACCACTTCTTCTCACTGTATGTATGTTCTTTTCTGGCACTGTCTGAGAAAGAACACTGGATTACAGGGACCACAGGTTTGATTAATTACAGCAATTCTTTTTTTTTTCCTATTTTTTTTTATTGAGGTTATGATAGTTGACAACCTTGTGAAGTTTCGGTTGTACATTATTATTTGTCAGTCATATTATAAGTGCACCACTTCACCCTTGCACCTGCCCCCCTTCCCCTGGTAACCACTAATCTGTTCTCTTTGTCCATGTGTTATGTTTATCTTCCACGTATGAGTAGAGTCATATAGAGATCGTCTTTCTCTGTCTGGCTTATTTCGCTTAACATAATATCCTCAAGGTCCATCCATTTTTTTGTGAATGTGACGATTTTATCCTTTTTATGGCTGAGTAGTATTCCATTGTGTGTGTGTGTGTGTGTATACACCATATCTTCTTTATCCAGTCATCAGTTGGTGGGCACTTAGGTTGCTTCCACGTCTTGGGTATTGTGAATAATGCTGCAATGAACATAAGCGTGCGTGTGTCTCTTTGAATTGCTGATTTCAAGTTCTTTGGATAGATACCCAATAGTGGGATGGCTGGGTCATATGGTATTTCTATTTTTAATTTTTTTAGAAATCTCCATCTGTTTTCCATAGTGGCTGCACCAGTTTGCATTCCCACCAGCAACCTCTCCAACATTTGTCATTTTGTTCTGGTTATTTTTGCCATTCTAATGGGTGTAAGGTGATCTCTTAGTGTAGTTTTGATTTGCATTTCCCTGATGATCAGTGATGGTGAGCATCTTTTCGTGTACCTATTAGCCATCCATATATCTTCTTTGGAAAAATGTCTGTTCATATCCCCTGCCCATTTTTTGATCAGATTGTTTTGATTTTTTGTTGTTGAGTTGTGTGAGTTCTTTATATATTATATGTATATATATATTTGTCGGATATATGGTTTGCAAATATTTTTTCCCAATCGGTGGGTTGTGTTTTTGTTTCATTCCTGTTTTCTCTTGCCTTGTAGAAGCTCTGTAGTCTGATGAAGTCCCGTTTGTTTATTCTTTCTATTGCTTACCTTGTCTGAGAAGACATGGTGTCTGAAAAGATCCTCGTAAGACTGATGTCAAAGAGTGTACTGCCTATGTTTTCTTCCAGAAGTCTTATGATTTCAGGTCTTACCTTTAAGTTTTTGTGAATGCTGTAAAAGAATGGTCAATTTTCATTCTTTTACATGTGGCTGTCCAGTTTTCCCAGCACCATTTGTTGAAGAGACTTTCTTTTCTCCATTGTATGTTCTCAACTCCTTTCTTGAAGATTAGCTGTCCATAGATGTGTGGTTTTATTTCTGGGCTTTCAATTCTGTTCCATTGATCTGTGTGCCTCTTTTTGTACCAGTATAATTACAGCAGTTCTTAAATCCATTTGATAATAGTTTGTATTATTTTATTGTAACATTACATTTGCATTTTTTAAAAACAGCTGCGTTGAGATAATTCACATACCATATAATCACCAATTTAAAGTATACAGTTCAGTGGTTTTTAATGTATTCACAGTTGTACAACCATCATAACAATCAATTTTACAACATTTTCATCACCCCCAAAAGAAATCCCATTTCTCCCAACCCCTCCAGGTGTGGGAAACCACTCACGTACTTTCTGTCTCTATAGATATGCCTATTCTAGACATTTTATATAAATGAAATAATAAAATATATGGTCTTTTTGACTGACTTCTTTTACTCAGCATAATGTTTTCAAGATTCCTCCATGTTGTAGCATGTATCAGTACTTCATTCTTTCTATGGTTGAATAATATTTCATTGTATGGATATACCTCATTTTGTTTATCCAGTCATCAGTTGGTTGACATTTGAGTTGCGTCCACTTTTTTGTTTATTTGAATAATGCTGCCATGAACATTAATGCACTACTTTTGGTATGGACATAGACTTTCATTTCTCTTGGGCAGATAGTCAAGATTGGAATTGCTAAGTCATATGTTAACTTGATATTGAATCTTGAGGAGCTGCCAATCTGTTTTCCAAAGTGACCACACCATTTTACATTTCCCTCAGCAACGAATAAGGGTTCCGGTTGCTTAGCATCCTTTTCAACACTTGTTTTTATGTATCTGTTTAAATTTAGCCTTGAGTGAGTGTGCAGGTGAAGTAGCTCTTTTATTGTGATTTTGATTGCATTTCCGTAATGATTAATGGTGTTGAATATCTTTGTGGCCATTTGTAGATCTATTCAGAACCTTTGCACATTTTTTAATTGGGTTGTCTTTTTATTAAGTTGTAAGAGTTCACTTTGTAGGCTGGCTATAAGTTCTCTCTCAGAGATAAGATTTGCAAACACTTTCTCCCATTGTGTGCATTGTCTCTTCACTTTCTTGATAGTGACCTTTAAGCACAAGAGGCTTTAATTTCGATGGAGTCCAGTTGATTTTTATTTTGTCACTTGTATTTTTGGTTTCATATCTAAGAAATCATGTCAAACTGAAGGTCACAAAGATTTACTCCTTATCCAAGGATAGTTTTCTTATATCCTTGTTGAAAACCAATTCACCATAGATGTTAGGGGTTATTTCTGGACTCTCTCTTCCATTCTGTTGATCTATACATTGGACCTTTGTATTTTGGGGTTTCATATCCTTGGGTTCAACCAACCGAGGATCAGTTTTATTCTGTGGTTGGTTGAATCTGTGGATGTGAAACCCACCATAGGGAGGGCCAACTATATTCATTGTACTACACCATTTTTTATAAGGGACTTGAGCATCCGTGGATTTTGATATCTTCGGGGGTTCCTGGAACCAGTCCTCTGTGGATACCAGGAGATAACTCCATGTCTCTCCTTATGCCAATACCACATTGTTTTGATTACTCTAGTAGTACTTTGTACTAAGTTCTGAAATTAGAAAATGTGAGTTCTCCAACCTTGTTCTTCTTTTTCAAGATTGTTTTGACTTACTGGATGCTTTGCATTTACATATGATCAGCTAGTCAGTTTTTGCCAGAAAGGGCAGATTTTTAGGGGCTCAGTTCGATGTGTATTATTATCTTAACAGTATTAAGTTTTCTGAACCATGTGCATGGATGTCTTTCCATCCATTTAGGTCGTCTTTAATTTCTTTCAGCAGTGTTTTGTGATTTTTTTCAGCGTGTGAGTCTTACCCTTCTTTTGTTAAATTGATTCCTAAGTATTGTCTCCTTTTTATGCTGTTGTGAATGGATTTTTTTTTTAATTTCAGTTTTGAATTGTTTGTGTGTAGAAACACTGCAAGTCTAGAGATATACAGGTGATTTTATATATTGATCTTATATGCTACATCCTTGCTGAACTCATTTATTAGCTCTAGTAGTGTTTTGTGGATTCCTTCAGACTTTTTGTATACAAGATTATGTCATCTGCAAATAAAGACAGTTTTACTTCTTCCTTTCCAAGCTAGATATCTTTTAATTCTTTTTTTCTCTCCCTTAATTGTCCTACCTAGAATCTTCAGAACAATATTAAATAGAAGTGGTAGGAGCAGACATGCTTGTCTTGTACCTGATCTTGGGGGAAAGCATTCAGTCTTTCACCATTAAGATTAAGTGTAATGTTAACTGTGGGTTTTTCATAGATGCCCTCTATCAGATTGAGGAAGTTCCCTTCTACTCCTAGGTTGTTGAGTGTTTTTATCATGAAAGGGCATTGGATTTTGTTCACTGCTTTTTCTGTGTCTACTGAGATGATCATGTGGGCTTTGTACTCTGTTAATGTGGTGTATTACACTGATTGATTTTCAGATGTTAGATCAACCTTGCATTCCTGGGATAAATTCCATTTGGCCATCGGATAGAATCCTTATTTGTTGCTCAATTTGGCTTGCTTGTATTTTGGTGAAGACTTGTGTCTGTATTCATAAAGGATACTGTTCTGTAGTTTCCCTGTGATGTCTTTATCTGGTTTTGGTATTCGGTTAATATTGGCCTCACAGAATTTCTCTTCTGTTTTTTGGAGGAGTTTTTGAAGGAATAGTGTTATTTTTTAAACCTTTGATAGCATTCGCCAGTGAAGCCATCTGTGTCTAGGCTTTTCATTGTGGACGTTTTTTAAAATTACTAATTCAATCTTCTTATTAGAGATTAGTCGGATTTTTTGTTTCTTCTTGAGTCAATTTCCATAGTTGATATGTTTCTAGGAATTTTTCCCATTTCATCTAGATTATCTAATCTGTTGCCATACAGTTTTTCATAGTATCCCTTTTAACAGGTCATTTAAATTTAATTGGATTACTGATACTGTTGATAGTTGTTTTCTCTTTGTTCCACCTATTCATTTTTTTAAATCTTACTTTCTGCCTTTGGATTAATTGAGCACTTCTATTTTATCTCTACCATTGGCTTAATATGTGTTTTGCTTTTAGTGTTTTTCAAATGGTTTCTCTAGAGTTTATAATTAACTTTTAAAATTAGAATCTATCTTCAAATAATACTCTACCCTTTAAGAGTAGAGTAGGGACCTTACAATAGTATATTCCCAGTTCCTCCATCCTATCTTTTGTGCTGTTTTTGTCATAAATTTTTCTGAATTATAGGACTAGTGAAAATATAAGAGAGAGGAGCGGGAAATATATATTCTCCTGAATTCTGCACTAAGGAACTTAATAATTGGAAAGGGTAAAGGGAACATTTGAGAGATTAAGAAAGGGTGTAATCAGAATTCTTAATTTGAAATCTCAAACTAAAATTGAATTATCAATTTGGGATAGCTTAAATTTCCTTATGATTATGTATTCATCTATTTCAAGAAGCTTCCTTGGTTAACCCTTTTCCTGCTTGTAAAAAATAAAACTGAAAAACCCTGAGAATCATCTTAGACAGCTCTTCCTCCTTTATATCTTCTTCACTTCCTGTTTCTTGTTTTTTGGGGGGTTTTTTGAGAAAGACTGGCCCTGAGCTAACATCCATGCCCATCTTTCTCTGCTTTATATGTGGGACACCTACCACAGCATGGCTTGCCAAGCGGTGTCATGTCCGCACCCAGGATCCAAACCAGCAAACCCTGGGCTGCCGAAGCAGAACATGCGAACTTAACCGCTGCGTCACCAGGCCAATCCCTCACTTCCCATTTCTAATCAACAACCATGTCATCTTGGTTTTGCCTCTTTTGTATTAATGCACTTGTCACCAAAAATGGTCTCATCTAATGGTCTAAATCTTTTTTTGGTGAGGAAGACTGGCCCTGAGCTAACATCCATGCCAGTCTTCCTCTATTTTGTATATGGAATGCTGCCACAGCGTGGCTTGATGAGCAGTGTGTAGGTCTGCACCCAGGATCTGAACCCACAAACCCCAGGCCGCCAAAGTGGAACACGTGAACTTAACTACTGTGCCACCAGGCTCGCCCCTACAATGGATTCTTTAAGGCTGTGATTTTCATCTTTAGATACACACATGTCCAGTAAAGGTTGAAAAGAGTTTACCAAGAATTTAATAACATTTTCCCATTTTTATGATTACCTTCTATATAATGCAACCATCAGATCATTGGTTTTCATTCAGAGTAGTAATATAAAATTTCCTTTTAACCATAAATTTATGTTTTATAAAAAAAGATGAATTTTTGAGGGAAAATTAGGTTAAAAAAAAAAGATTGTGGTAATACAGAAGCAATCCTAAGGGTGTTACGGAAACGATCAGAGTTTAATTGGATTCACTTGCAACTTTAGATAATCTACCCTTGCCATACCTTTATTTATTGTACCATCAAAGATAGGCAGTTTCTGTTCTCTGCTTTGTAAGATGAAGATAATACCACCCTTACCTTCTTCACTTCTACTCTCTAACCTCAATTATATGTGTTTTAAAAGATCAAGATGACTAATATTAACATCCTGTCTTCTGTGCTTTGAAAATGTCTAAAGGTGAAAATCAAGTATTTATGAATGTCCATATTTATCTCTGAGCCAAGTAGTATGGATACAGTTCCTTTTTGTACTGCTTTTTGTTTTTCTTGTAGTTTCCAATTGCCTTGGTGGTTTTCTTAGCACATTTTCAAAGTCTTTTCATCATCCTGTCCAATGTATTGAGTCTTCTGACTTCCCAGATAATTCTTTCAGGGTTTTCTATACTCTTGTTATGGACTTGCTGCTGTCAAGTATGTTGCCAGCTGTCCTTTTTTTCTTTCATGGATTGAAACCTGGATTGAATTCGTGTTTCCTGAATTCCTTGTGTTCCTCTCTCTTTTTTGTGTAATTTGTGAATACATGTTTTAAGTATCTTGTCAATAAGAAAGTATGCCTGTATGGTAAACTGGAATGCTTCCACATCTGAAAGTACTTTCTTTTTTAAATTCTTGGTTTGTTTAGGATTCTGTTACTCTCATTTTTTCTCCATGGTACTGCTGATATTCCTCCCCATCCCCTGGATATTATTTGGTTTGGAAACTTGTCTTACAGGAATGGAGGGGCTTCTTTCTTTTTGTTTTTGTTTTTACTTTTTCTCCACCATCCATTGGATTGGGTTGTTAACGGACGCTCGTAAATATGTTTTTCTGCTTTGGGAAATATTCTAATTATTGCATAACTTCCACTCTATTTTCTTCTGTCCTCTTTTTCTGGGGTGTATTTATTTGCATGTTAAAACTCTTGTAATGACTCTGCTCCTCCCCTCCTCCTGCCTCCCTACCTCTCCCTCAGCCCCCTGTCTGCCGTTTTGTTTGGCATTATTTTTGCAAGCTTTCATTGAATTTTTATTATGGTGAACATATCTTTAATTTCTAAGAATTCCTTCTGGTTTTCCCCCCTCATCATTTCTTGTTATTGTTTATAGTCACCATATTTTTAATTGTACTCTAAAAATGTTTTTAAAGAAACTATGAAAATGAATATATAGAAAGAGGGAAGAAATCACAACAAATTGCAAACTTAATATCAAAATAGCACAAAATCCAGAAAAAAATTTTTTATTAACTCTAAATAAACATAGCTCTTTTTTTTTTCTCTGCATTTTTTGGCTTCATCCTCTTTGATCACCTTTTCGTTAGACAGTGAGTTTGTGATATTTTATAGAGAAAGAATAATATCATTCAGCTTTCCTTTAGCATTCAGGTTTCTTGCCACATGGCGGTCAATTTTTCTTTTTCATTTCAGTCACCACAATATTTTTTTGGTAAAAATCTAACAAAATTTACCATTTTAATCATTTTTATGTGTACAATTCAGTGGTATTTAAAGTACATTCACAATATTTTGTCACCGTTACCACTGTCTATTTCCATAAATTTTCATCATCCCAAACAGAAACTCTATACTCATTAAACAAAAGGGTGTCGGGGGTCTTTTTGTAAGTATATTTTAGTTCCTGAGACTTTTGTTTCTCTGAGGAAATCCTCCCTTCCCTCTTCTTTTTTTGGTGGGATAGGGAATTTTATCTTTGCAGGTGCTCCTCAAGTGTGGTGATTGCATGCTGATATTTAAGAATGAGGCTTACTTTGAGCTCTGAATATAGGTGGACTTGTTAAGTGTCAGACTTCTCTCTCCCATGAGTAGTCAGGGAGTCCCTAAATGACAGAAGGACGAGGAGTTTTGTTTCAGATGCAGACTTCTACTCTTGTTGCTCCACTAGTTGCTTTGATTTCTTTAGAGTAGAAACTTAATTTTTTCTCTCCCACCCAAGGGTAAACTCTTGGCTGAGCATTTTGCTGTACGCAAGGAAAGGAAGGGGCATTGATTAGTCTACCCTACAGATTTTTAATTTCTATTTTTAATCCCATGTTTCATTTCTGCTTTACTGGCTCTCTCAGTGTTTTTGAGGAAAGGATTGACTACCTTCTTAGGTACCCTCCAACTTTAGTCTATTACTTCTTGGGCCAGAATGTCACCATTTGCAGACATCTCTTATCTACTGAAGGCTCCTCTCCCATCTTCTTTATTGTTTTGCATTTAGTATTTATTTCTGTAACTTTCTTGAGTTATCATGTTAATGGAGTCTGGAGGGAAAGTAGGTAACAGTAGAGTAAGATGTTGATACTACCATCTTGAGCTGGAATCTTCTGCAAACTTCTTGAATGATGTTAATGATGCTGAATCACCTTTCTATATGGAATGACAAGCTTGTGCCGTGGTGTCAGTTCTATAGCTCTTTGGTTGTTTGCTTAGCAGAGCTGAAAATTGGATTGAGGGGGATGGGCGCTTCAAGATAGTGGCTGACTAGCAACTCCAAATACAGCATTTCTTATTTTTCTCACTAAAATAATTATGAAGTTAGAAATGAATGAAAACTAACATTACTACAAATGAAAATTGATAGATACAAAGACTGAACTGGGAGTAAGTGGTACTAATGATGAGACAGATTAAGCCAGACAGAGAAACACTGTGTAGATTTCAGCACATAGAATATATATCAACTTTGTTTTTTGAAATGGAGACCACCAGTAGGAAAAAAAAATCCTTATCTGTCTCCATTATTCATCCCCCCCAAAATCAGACCAGGGGTCCATGCTAACCAGAAAGTTGAGCAGCCATCATCTTCATCCATTTTTTTTTTGGTGAGGAATATTGGCCCTGAGCTAACATATGTTGCAAATCTTCTTCTTTTTGCTTCAGGAAGATTGTCCCTGAGCTAACATCTGTGCCAGTCTTCCTCTACTTTATATGTGGGACCCTGCCACAGCGTGGCCCAACAAGCCGTGTGTAGATCGCTGCCCAGGATCCGAACCCTCAAACCTGGGGCTGCTGAGGCAGAGCATGCAAACTTAACCACTGTGCCACCGGGCAGGCCCTTTACCCACTCTTATGTGAGATGAACCAGATGTCCTTTTTCCATGCCTCTAAGTGTGTACCCCTCACAAATTTTCTGTGTGTAAGCATAAAAGTAAGTGAGGTAGTAGGAAGAAAAGGCTGTGTAGGTAGTAACTGATACTGTGTGTATAGTGTACTTGGGCATTGTTATCCAAAATATGGTACATATACTGCTAGAGAGAAAAGATATTTTTAGGTCATATATGAATGGCCATTTTAATACTTGTAAATGTTTTAATAACCAGCAATAGTAATTGGTCAAGAGGATGCTAAAATAGGTATTAAGTATAGTGATGTGTTGTAAATAAAAATGTCAAGTACATATTATTGTAGCTGGTATTTGTTTTGGCAAAAAATTGTGAAAATGCTAGGCAAACAACAAAAGTTTGAGAAACATCTGCACTAGATAAAAGCTTGCTAGAAACTGGCAATAATACTGCTATTTATGCATATCACAGTTGTAAATATGAGAAGGGAATTTGACTCCAACATGTGTGGCAGATAGTGGAGCCATAAACACTAAGTTTAGAAGATTATCCTTGTTCAAGAAAGAGCCAAAAAATAGAAGCATGAGTCTTAAGAAGAGAATCCAGAAGAATGATGCAGGATCTAAAAATATAAATTAAAATGCCACCATATTCAGTAAGATGCATGAAGACTTGGCATTGTGAGAAAGAAAACTAGAATATTTTAAGGAGAGATAAAGAAGACAATTCAAGAGAACAATAGCAGAATTTAAATCCACATTTAACTTAGTAAGAAAAGAGCTGATGCCATAGGAAAGCAAATTAGTGACGAGGAGGATACTTTCAGAAAGAAAGATGATAATGATGAGATAAGTGAGTTTAGAGAAGAGAGAAACAAAATATGGGTAATTGATATTTTTAAAGGACCAATAATTGATAGACTAGAAGAAAACTTTTCTGAGTTAAAAATAGTTCTTTATATATAAACTGCAAGAACTCACTTCATTCTAGTCAAAAACCAAGAAAAGGGACTCACATCTTAGACACATTCTAGCAAAATAATTGAACTTCAAAGATTGGAGGAAGGGCATGTTATAAATATGTAGGTAGAGAAATACTGTTATTTACTAAAGATCTAAAATCAGACTCTTCACTCCAGTATTAGATGCCAGAAGACCATGGCATCTACTGTGTTGTTTCAAGGGACTAGAGTATTGAAACAAAGATTAAGGCATCAAGAATTGAAGTCATTTTATAATGATTGACAATATATATGAAATGGTTAAAATTGTAAACATGGCTGTAAAGGAATATAAATGTCATGTTATTTGTGACCAGCAATCTATGGCATCAAAAAGGAAGCAGGGGCTGGCCCGGTGGCGCAGCCGTTAAATGCGCACATTCTGATTCTCGGCGGCGCGTAGTTCGCTGGTTCAAATCCCAGGCGTGGACACGGCACCACTTGGCAAGCCATGCTGTGGTAGGCATCCCACATATAAAGTAGAGGAAGATGGGCACGGATGTTAGCTCAGGACCAGTCTTCCTCAGCAAAAGGAGGAGGACTGGCAGTAGTTAGCACAGGGCTAATCTTCCTCAAAAATGAATGAATGAATGCATGCATGCATGCATGCATGCAAAGATCAATCTCCAGGTTACATTAAGAACTAAGAAGTAGGTAGGGAAGGTGGTAAACGTGTTTTGAATTCAAATGCAAGGTACTCCAAAGATCCCGATACTAGATATAAGTTAAAGAATATTGTTGGACAACTTAAAAGTAAACACTGATAGAATTAAATAAGGTATCTTCCAAATGTCTGAGAGAAGAAATGAAAAGGAAGATAATTCAGTTATATGTTAGGTTGAATCATATGATATAGCCTATATTCAAGCATTATGACTGACAAAAATGACAGTTTTGTTTGGTTCAACCTGATAATATGGTTAATTGTATTTCTGCATTTTTTTAATCCTAAAGCTCCCACACCCACACCTCCCTTTGAGTTTCTCAGGTACAAGTGCCACACCCTTTTTATACTTTGAATTGTTTTGTGCTTTAGCATGGTACTTAATGACCCTATATATACTTTCAGTAAGAATTTGGTTTTGTAGAGCTGACCTTAAGACAAATAACATATAAGTTGATAATATAGAGTTCTATTATGAATGATTATAGATATGCCTTTAACTTGATGCTAAAGCCATGATACTAAACAAATCTGATTTTGTTTCAATCTTTTTTCCCTTCTAGAAATGAAAGAAGGCAATGGAAAAAACCCTTACTTAATTTTCAGTTACTCTTGAATATAAGTCTGGAAGTGTAGGGGCTTGGAACTGATCTCTTACGTCAGAGTTTAAATGTTAAGACTGGGGAATTATGTTTGTTTCTAAATGAAAGTATTATTCTACATAAACTAAAACTTCATTGTCAAGATGGGTAGTAAACAAGATACTTTTGAAGCAGCAACTGATTTCCTTTTTGTCAGAAACTCTCCAGCCAACCTGAGCCCATACATAAAATGCATTTAGATCTAATTTTGTAAAATTAGGTGGATATATTCAGTAAAAGGCTTTACTCTATAATGTCCCTATTTTGAAAATGATGAACAAGATTTAGCTAAAAGAAAATGTGGGTATTTTTTCCCCTGATTGACAAGCAGCTTCTAAAAGTATGCTAATTAAGTTTTATCTATTGCAAACTATACTTAGATAAATAATGGTTACTTTGAAAATCCATAGTTATTGCTGCTGATTTGACAAAGATGTTTTATTTAGTCAGGTACGCTCTGATGATGGCCTTCTCTGTTGGGTTGGGGAATTAGTTCATTAAAAAAAACAAGCAAAAAAGTAAGACTTGGAAAAAATTCAGATAGCATTTATATAAAAATCAAAATATATAAAACAGTACAATATAGCATTCATGCATGTGTACATATGTTGTAAAACTATAAAAATATACACAGGCATGATAAATGTCATCTTCCAGACAGTGGCTAGCTATTGGGAGAGGGAGAGAGGAATAGTATTATTTTTATCTCCTAGAAAATAATCTAAAGCAAATTGACAAACATTAAGATGTGACAAATACAGAAGGTGCATACATAGGTGTATGTACGTTCCACATTTCTGTATGCTTGAAAAAATTCATGTAAAGTTTAAAAATTTTTAAATTCTCCATATACTCACTTAGCATGTTGTTAACAGTGATCTTTTTCAAAAGAGATATATTAAAACCAGTTAATTGGGTGAAATGGCAGTTGGATTAAATTGTGATAATATCAGTGCAAACCTTCTAGTTTCTAAACTTTCAAGAGGTCAGTGTTGTAGTAGAATTATTTACTTGCTTTGAAAAGAAGAAAATGTGAAATTTGTGACTTATTTTTTCTCTTATTTAGGGAGTTGATAGATGATCAGTGGCATTTTTTCCCAAGTGTAAAAGAATTACATACAATATCTCATATATTTCAACATGTACATCAAGTACTTACCTAGTGTAAGAAGTTGAATATTATACCTTTAAAGTTCTCAGTGTGCTGAGTATTGTATTGTGTCTCAGTATTGTGTATCACAGTATTGTACAATCATCACCACCATCCATATGCAAAAATTTTTCATCATCCCAAACTGAAACTCTGAACTCATTAGACACATACTCCCCATTCTCCCCTCCCCCAACCTCTGGTACCCTCTTGTGTACTTTATGTCTCTAGGAATTTGCCTATTCTAGATACCTCATAGAAGTGGAATCATATATTATTTTGTCCTTTTGCGTCTGGATTATTTCACTTAGCATAATGTCCTCATGGTTGATCCATGTTGTAGCATGTATCAGAATTTTCTTTTTAAGGCTGAATAGTATTCCATTGTGCATATTTACCACATTTTGTTTTCTATTCATCTGTTGATGGGCACTTGGGTTTTTTCCACCCTTTGGATATTGGGAATAATGCTGCTAGGAACACTGATGTACAAATATCTGTTTTGAGTCCCTACTTTCAGTTCTTTTGGGTATATACCTAAGAGTAGAATTGCTGGGTCATTTGGTGATTCTGTTTAGCTTTTTGAGGAAACGCCATACTGTTTTCCACAATGGCTGTACCATTTTACATTCCTACCAGTAATACACAAGAGTTCCAATTTCTCTGCATCCTTGCTATCACTTGTTAGTTTCTAGATTTTTTTGTTTTTGTTATTTTTAGTAATAGCTATCCTAATGGATTTGAAATGGTATCTCATTGTTAGACATGTTTTAGAGGAAAAAAAATTATGGACCCTTAACATGACTTAAATTATTAAAATTTTACACCGGTAAGTAGAAAACAAAATATTATACCTCTTGTTCTTTATAGATTGCATACAAATATAAAATCAAAAGACTTTCAGTTTAAATTCAAATTAAAACCAACTAAAATCAAATTAATGTTTCCTTACCAGTCTTCCTTTATAAATAAGTCAATCTTATGAGAATGTCTCTCTCTCTCTGTCTTTTTTTTTGGTGAGGAAGATTGGCGCTGAACTAACATCTGTGCCTGTCTTCCTCTATTTTATATGTGGGACACTGCCACTGCGTGTCTTAACGAGTGGCGTGTAGGTCCTCTGAGGATCTGAACCTGCGGACCCCCGGCCACTAAAGCAGAGTGTGCGAACTTAACAACTAGCCACCAGCCAGCCCCAATATCTGCTATGTTTGTAACATTAACATAAAGCTTTCTGTATGTGCCAGGTTCTAGTTGTAGGTCCCTCCACTTGTGCCATGTGGGACGACACCTCAGCATGGCTTGATGAGTGGTGCCGTGTCTGTGCCCAGGATCCGAACTGGGGAAACCTGGGTCTTCCAAAGTGGAAAGTGGGAACTTAACCACTCGGCCCTGTGGCCAGCCCCTCAAAACACTTTTAAAAGCCCTATTAATATTTTTTGTTATTGTTAACAGTTAAGAGTTTTTGCATGAGAATCATCATTTTGCTTCTGTTATTTTCCACCTTTCCCCAGGCCTTCAATCTCTAATCATTCTGGAGTTCTTAAGAAGAAAAGTTATTTATAGTTAAAAAGGCAAAGTATTTAGTACATAGATGTATTTAAAGGTACAAAATACTTCTGTCATCTTTGAATTATTATTAGACCATGTAGGCCTATGAGAAAGAGAGAGAGAGGGAGATGCCACTCTTAATAATTTATGATTTCTTTCTTTCAAAATAACAGAATAATTCTTTAAAAAAGTTTTTTCCGTAAATGGTAACTGAAACCCATGCTGTGTGGGAAAGCAATGTTTCACATTGCTGTTCTCTCTGCCTGAAACAAGTTTTTATTTCTATATCCCAACGCCCAACAATTAATATCACTTTAAAACTTGGCATAGATGCCCAGGTCTTTGCTAAGTCAGTGCAGTGCAGAAAATGATAAAGAGGGAGGGCTCCAATGTTGACCTAAAATATTTTAATCAAGGAATTCCAGACAGTTCTCTCCACCCATATTTTGATAAGTAGATTATCATATGTGGTCTTAATTTAGCAGTAAAACTTTGAATACTGCTAAAAATAAAATGCTACAGAAGTTTAAATGTTAATAAATAAGACTTGAGGGCCAGATATTTTTGGGATGCAGATGTTAGCTAATAAAGTGAATATTTCAGGGATTTTTTTTATTGAGTTCATAATACTTTACATCATTGTGAAGTTTCGGTTGTACATTATTTCTTGTCCATTCCCATAAAAGTGATCGCCTTCACCCCCTGTGCCCACTCCCCACCCCCTTACCCCTGGTAACCACTGAACTGTTCTCTTTGTCCGTGTGTTTATCTTCCACTTGCAAATGAAGTCATATGGTGTTTGTCTTTCTCAGTCTGGCTTATTTCACTTAACATAATTAATGAAAACCATTTTCACTGTCTGAGTTGCAGAATTCATTTGGAACATTTGCTTCTGGGGCTAACAAAATAATATAATAGGAATGCATAGGATTGCGACTTTAGGAAATACTGAAATTTAGGGATAAGGAGAAAATGACTCCAGAGGATATTTAAAATAAAATAACTTCTTAAAAGCAATGAACTGAAGATGTGCAAATTGCTGTAAGGCTAAGGCCATTGTACCAAATATTAGCCTTGTGATTCTTACCCAGGAATAAATTACATCAGCAAATAATCTATTGAGCACTGTTATTTGGATGCTACTGAGATGAACAATTGTTTTACTTGTTCCCTGGCTCCCCATCTCCACCCTCAGCAGCCTGGAACTGTGCATGTTATGGGAGGTCATGTGACAGTGTCCTTGGTTTTGTTCCTTTAGCCTGTCAAAACAATTTTATGTAGATGTAAAGAAATGAATGAAATGAACAGAGTGGGTTAGCTGCATCAGCTCTAGTTTACACTGAAGGTGTAATGAATGCTGCAGTTGGGTTAGTGTATCAAGTCCCCAGGAATATCTAGCTTGATGATGCTGAAGAGAAGGTAGTAAAAAGCGACAGTGGCTAATTTGTTCTAAATCTCAGTTAATACTTTATTTTAAAATTTTATCAGTCTTCATGATAATTTGATTGACAGCTGGTAACATTTAAACAATATATGTTCCTCTTATTTTACCTTCAATTATAATTTTATAAAAGTACCTAGTCCTTTCGAATGATCCCTAGTTAATAACAGAAATACCAACATGGCTTTTCTGAGAAGAAAATTGTTTTAGAAGCTTTACAAAATTGTTAAGATATGTTTGTCTAGTGAGTGGAACATGAGCTTTGAATCAAATCTTTATTTAATTCTTGGTTCTGTTTTCATGTGAATTTGAAGGAAATAGAAAATTTTCTGAATCTGTTAAGGTAATATTACCTAATATCTCATAGGGTTTTTCTGAGAATTAATGAGAAAAGAAGAAAACAACCAGCTAGTAAATAGCCAACACTTGGCAAATACTATTTTTAAAACCCCAGGTGTTCTTACTGGTCTGCATGCTTATGTTAGTTTTTATCTATTTTACTTTTGTCTTAAAAATTCTTTGAAGTGAAAAAATGTAGTTCTCTGAGAGATTTTATGAAATGCTCCTAGATAAAGAAAATACAAGACTTAGTTATATATAGAACAAGTTGACAGATTATTGAAAGAAGCACAAATTATTTGGGGTTTTTTCTCACTTGGTTGATAATCTGTACTCATGCAACTACATTTCTAATTTTAAAGATTTAAGCTAGGTTCTCAGACCCCTTAAAATAAATCATCAAAAATTTTCAGGGTTGGGGGCTGGTCTGGTGGTGCAGCAGTTGAGTACACACGTTCTGCTTCAGTGGCCCAGAGTTTGCTGGTTCGGATCCCGGGTGCAGACATGGCACTGCGTGGCAAGCCATGCTGTGGTAGGCATCCCACATATAAAGTAGAGGAAGATGGGCATGGATGTTAGCTCAGGGGTAATTGTCCTCAAAAAAAAAAATTTTTTTTTCAGGGAAGATAAAAATCTACAATATATATGTAAAATAGCCTTTATTTACAGTATAGATGACTTACAGTTAAAATTAGATGAAAGTTAATCTTAACATTCCCATAGAATTTTAAGCTTGCCATTCAGTGTATTCTCAAGGAAAATCGGTTGTAGAGTTTTGGTGAAGAAGAAGGTGCTATTTGGTATTTTTTTCCCCGTCTTTATTTATACTTTGCTGTAAATAAGTTGGCAGCTTTTTTACAGTGAGCTTTTACAAATTATTTTTTTAAATTAAAATGGTAGCAGCTCTGACCTTTCCAAGTTGGTTGTGTTTGAGTTGTGTTAGACTTTCTGAGATTCAGAGGCCCAATTTCAATTCTTACCTTTGTTTTATTTATTTATTTAATTTTATTATTGTTATTATTATTATTTTTAAAGATTTTGTTTTTCCTTTTTCTCCCAAAACCCCCCGGTACATAGTTGTGCATTTTTAGTTGTGGGTCCTTCTAGTTGTGGCATATGGGATGCCGCCTCAGCATGGCTTGATGAGCCCAAGATTCGAACCGGTGAAACCCTGGGCAACCGAAGCAGAGTGCGCAAACTTAACCACTCGGCCACAGGGCCGGCCCCTCACCTTTGTTTTAAGTCATTGAGATTTCTTTTATTCCTGGGGAAATGTTAGCTGCTTGTTAAGGATATATACACACACCTTTTTGGGGGCAAAGTGTCTTCATGGATCCATTCAACACATAGCTATTAAGCAAATCGTTATGCTAGGTTGTCAGATGCTAAAGATAGAACACTGGAAAAGCATTTTGTCACTGCTTTTAGAATAACTCTCAATATTACTTGTGATCAAGTGCTATTAAAGAGGCATATACATAGTTCATAAAAACATATATAAATATGGAGGGGGGATGATTTAACCTAGAGTAAGAGGCAGTCAGGGAAAGTGTCCCTGAGGAAGTGAATTGATTTTTGAAGGATGACTGGGCATTAACTAGGCAAAAAAGGTTTGATAGAAGGGCATCCTAGATAGAGGGAACAGCATGTATAAAGGACCTGAGTGAGAAGAAGCATGGCATGTTTGAGAATGGAAAAGATTAGTGGAAAAGGGGGCCAGCCTGGTGACACAGCAGTTAAGTTCACATGTTCTACTTTGGTAGCCAGGGTTCGATGGTTCAGATCCTGGGTGTGGACTTACTCACCACTTGTCAAGCCATGCTGTGGCAGGCGTCCCACATATAAAGTAGAGGAAGATGGGCACGGATGTTAGCTCAGGGCCAGTCTTCCTCAGCAAAAAGAGGAGGATTGGTGGCAGATGTTAGCTCAGGGCTAATCTTCCTCAAAAAAAAAAAAAAAAAAGATTAGAGTGACAAAAAGTTAGGCTCAAAGAGTGGAGAAGGACCATATAAGTGGGACCTGATATAGTTCACAGTGATTTTCACCTTTATTCTAAAGGCTGTAGAAAGAAAGCTATTAAAGAGTTTTAAACAGGCTTATGACATACAATATTTCATTGTATCTGAAACTTCAATTGTACACATTCTAATTTCAGAGATGTTAAAAATGTGGAAAATGGTATTTCTTAGAATTAATTAAGTAGGCATACCTTAGAATTGATTAAATTGGCATTAAAAATGTTCTGGCTGTATATGGATAAAGTGGAAAACATGTTGTACGAGGGTAAGATTAGATGTGTGGAGATGACTTAGTAGATTATTGTAGGAATCCAGAAGAGATTGTGATGGCTTGAAATAAGATGGTGGTAGTAGAGAAAGACATAAATAAATTACTTTGAATGAGTTTTCAGCAGAAAGAATTTACAGGCCTTGTACACTTAAACATATTGAAAACTTGGAATTGTAGATTTGGTAGAAACAATCTTTAAGTAGGTTTTAAATTATAATTAAAATTTAACAGTGTAGAATGATTTATGCTATAATCTTAGTTCACATCTAGTGACAGTTTCCAGCTGGAGTTATCAGTTAAGAGAAAACATTTCACAATTCAGGTTCTATATGTCTTTTAAACTATATAAGGATTTTGTGAAAGCCCTGTACAGAAAATTATTCAGAGCTAAAGTTAACTTTCTATTTGTACAATAGTGATTTTATTTACATAAGTTATATTTAAGTTATTGCTATTAAACACTGTATTACCTTATCCTGTATAAGGTATATTCCAAGTTTCAGCTACGGTGGTGTACTGTAGCGATGTATTTTCCAGCAGTTCTAAACTTTGGGTCAATAAACAAATCTAAATTAATAAATTTAAATTTCATAGCTCACCTTTATTAAGATTTTGAGTCTCCTCACCTCTAATCTATATCCTATATTTCCAAGTTTGTCTTTAGCACTTTTTACAGATTCTTGTGGTCCTAAGCATTTTTAGTATTATATGACTAGAGCTGTGAGTACTTTTTTGCCCATGATCTCACTTAATCCGTAGGGTAATCTGCTGATATGGGTTCTTCTCTTCTTACATGGATGACTGTAGCTTGTGCACACAGAATTGAATCTTTTATGATATACTCTCAAAGCACCCAATTTTTTTCTCTTTATTATACTTAATAAGTAAAGTCTAGGATAGGAGGAACTCTTTGTCTCTCATGTTCACCATATCCTGTTGTCTGACGGAGGGTACCCAAATATTGTTAAAATTTAAGCAAACATTTATGAAGATGTACAATGATGTCTAAAACTAAAATGAATGTTGCATGCCACAGAATATAGAGCGCTTATCAAGACCGTCAAGTAGGTAGACTATATATTAAAATATAAAAATTAAATATCACTTAATGGTAGATAGAATATTATAATTGACTTGGTTCATGTGATTACAGTTTTCTGATTATCTTGACTGGATTCACCTTTCACAATTTCTTTAAAATAAGTTTTCTTAATTTGACTGTAGTAGTAAGGTTTGGTAAGGTATAAGGGAGTCAACAAGTGATCTAGAGTTTTCTTCTGTTTTCTATATAAATTTTACTTAAGTGAAGAACATTTAAGAATATATGGTAAACAAGATTTAAAAAAAAAAGATTGGGAAATCCTATTGTCAATAAATGGAAAACCAAACAAACTAAAAGCTCTTCCCACTATAAAACACCAGATATTTTGAACATTTTGGTTAGAAGAACTACAAAAACCTATCCTTTTAAATGGATAGCTAACCTTGTAAGACTGTAAGGATGATCTCCAAGGTCTAAAAACTAAGAAGAAACTAAAAATCAGAGTGGGAAAAGTATGAATTGACACTAGGGCTTTTCTGGGACAGTTCCCAATCTTAACTAAGAGGCATGGTTTTACCATCTATATGAAGATAGATGAAATGTCAAGCCCAAGCAGGTATTGGAACTGAGATCCAATAGTTATTCCTTGAAAAGCTATACCTTTAAGGAAAAGACAGACTAGAGAAAAGTTCAGTTTCTGAAACAGGGATAAGACAGGCTTCTCCAGGTCAGCTGAAGAAAATTTACCCTGAGAATTCATAATCAAGGACCTATATTCATACATGTATAAGATTCAAATTTGAACTGATTGCATGGAGTCATGGCTGAGACTAGTAATATCTCTGGGGCACTAGGCCTGGCTGGGCCTGTCCATCAAACTTGGAGCCTGTCTACAGGGATACACCCACAACTGAGGATATTCCAACAGATGAATCGCAGTTTAAGATAACCATATTGGATACAATGTTGTAAATTACATGAAGAAACAAACCACCATGAGTGAATGTCAGCAGCCAAAACAATAGGCAAAATTAGATCTTCAGTAACTCAGATTAAAGTGATTTTGAATTGAGCTTCTAAAGTAAGTTATTTTAAAAGACTTAAAGGACTAAAAACTAAAACAACAAAAGCATCAAGATGCTGTTGGGGGAGTAGTGAATGACTGATTTGATAAAGACTCAAAGAGAGCTTCAAGAAATGAAAATGCATTGCAGTTAAAAACTAAGTGACAAGTAGCACCTTCCTCAGTCTTCTGGCCCCAGATACTTTCACTTGTAGGTTGGCTGGCTGTTCTCTGAGAAAGGAACGTTTTAGGAAAATAACCCAGCATGAAACAGCTCTGCTACCATGGATCTGTCTCAGTGGACAGGGTCTGTGCCTTTGTGGATAGTTGCAGCCTCTGATTGGGAGTGGGAATAAAAATGATAGAGGGCTGTGAAAGGGGGCTTTTGTGGAACTTTGAGAGAGGCCAATGGTGTAGTGATAAGTTGGAGACAGAGCCAGCACGCTGAGAGGGAGGAAATTCCAAGGAAGAAGCTGGGAAAACTTGTCTGTCTGTGCTGCAGGGATAGGGTGGAGATAGGATGGGATCATTGCAAAGGGAGCTGCCAGTTATCTTGTCTTACTCAAAACCCCATGTTTAGGGCTACCACTGAGTGGAGAGGACCAAATCCCTCCCCCAGGCATTGGGCCTGGTGAAGTGGCAGAATTCCTTCCCAGCTGAAGCCTCCAGTAAGTGCCTTTTTCTTCCCTCCTAGCTTTGTTTGTGATGCTAATGAGGAGAATAGCGACTGGAGTGGTGACTTAGTTCCCTTCATCAAACCCCTCAGTGGATACTTTTGGTGACAGACAGACTGCTTGACTTTATGTTTTATTTTCTTTATGGATATCCAAATATATGCCCCTCTCACCTATGTACCGAGTCCTCCATACTTGTATGGTCAGTTGGAAGTGTCTGGTTTATGTTTCTCTCTTATTTCTGTAATAGAGACTGAGACCTTGCCATGTCCCCTTTGCATCCCTGCCTCCTTTAGACTTTAAAGTTTTATTAATTTTTTAAAAAATTTTAAAGGGAGATAATAAGCAGGTTAGTTATAATAACTCAAGGGAAACAGTGAACCAGAAGGTAGATCTGAGAACCTTGCCCAGAAGGTAGCAGAGAGAAAGAAATGGAAAGTGAGAGAGAAATTAGAAGATATGAAGGATATCAAGTAAGGTTCCACACACACAACACATAGAAACACACATATAAAAATCTTACAGAGAAGAGAATAGAGAATGGGAGGAGGCAGTATTCAAAGAGATAATAGTTAAGAATTTTCCCTGACTTGAAGACAAATACTTGAAACTTGAGTCTTAAAAAGCACAATTAGCCCCGTTATGTATAAATAAAACTAGATGCATCGTAGTGAATGTGCAGAGCACAATTTTTTTAAGAAAGTCTTTAGAGCAACCAGAGAGAAAACACAGATAAACTACAAAGGAGGACATTTATACTGACAGCTACAATAGATACCAGAACACCATGAAACAGTATCTTGAAAGTCCTGAAAGAAAAATAAACCAACGTAGAATTCTCCATGCATCTAAAGTATCATTTAAGAATGATGATGAAATAAACATTTCAAACAACCTAGGTTTATACCACTAATGGATGTTCACTGAAAGAATTTTGAAAAATGTATTTCAAAAATGAAGAAAATTGAACCTAGAGAAGGGAGTAAGGAGCAAAATGGAATGGTGAACAAAGGTATGTGACTAAAGGGCGGGCCCAATGACGATAAGTTCTCGCACCCTGCTTTGGCAGCCCAGAGTTTGGGGGTTCAGATCCTGGACATGTACCCACACATCACTCATCAAACCATGCTGTGGTGGCATCCCACATATAAAACAGAGGAGGATAGGTACAGAGTTAGCTCTGGGCCGGTCTTCCTCAAGCAAAAAGAGGAAAATTGGCAGCAGATGTTAGCTTGGGGCCAGTCTTCCTCATCAAAAAAAAGAAAGAGAGAGAGATGAGTAAATATAAGTAAGCATATACCATTTAATTAATTATAATGGTGTCTGCTTAACAAGTAATAGGATATTAGATGGAACTAAAATATTAGGGTAAATAATGTATAAGATGGGAGGGGTGAGGGGTGAATAGAGTAGTGATTTTTTTTTTTTTTTAAAGATTTTATTTTTTCCTTTTTCTCCCCAAAGCCCCCCGGTACATAGTTGTGTATTCTTCGTTGTGGGTTCCTCTAGTTGTGGCATGTGGGACGCTGCCTCAGCATGGTCTGACGAGCAGTGCCATGTCCGCGCCCAGGATTCGAACCGACGAAACACTGGGCCGCCTGCAGCGGAGCGCGCGAACGTAACCACTCGGCCATGGGGCCAGCCCCATGATTTTTTTTTTTTTTATGGTAAACACTTACCTTAGTGAAGTTTAAAAAATTAATATGTGCTACTTGGGGAAAAGGTTTATTGGAGAACAGAATATTTATACAGCTTCAGTGTCATTCCAAGTAATATGCTTTTAGTTAAAATTCTTGATAATATTCTGATAGTTTTAGTTGACTTATGCTACAATTTCTACGTTATAAAAATAAGTCTTCTGATTGGGAAAAAAATAGCCTAAATAATTTAGAAGATGGGAGAATGTTGCAGTAAGTGGTCCTATAGGTATGAATTATTTTAAAATTATAGCACTTAATAAAGTGTGTGGTGGTCTGGCCTGGTGGTGTAGTGGTTAAGTTCACACACTCTTGTTCAGCAGCCCTGGGTTCACAGGTTCAGATCCTGGGCGCGGACCTAGCGCCACTCGTCAAGCAACACTGTGGCGGCATCCCACGTAAAATAGAGGAAGGTTGGCACAGATGATAGCTCAGGGACAGCCTTTCTCACACACACACACACGCACACACAATAAATAAATAAAAATAATGTGTGGTATTAGTGCAGGGGTAGACAGACCATTAAAATAGAATATGGAATCCAGAAATAGAACTGAACTACGCTTATATGGAAAGGATGGGTTTCTCATCAAATGATATCGGGGTTGTTGGCTGACAGAGAACAAAAGTAACAGCCAGTCTTTCTTTTATTCAGCCAATTAAATTCCTCAACAAATAAATTCCCAAATGTAGCCAACAAAACAAATTTATATTTTTAAAAAGGAAAAATAAAAATTATGGCCTCAGTGTCTGAAAGAATTACTGAAGAATAAAATCCACCTACCACAAAGTAAGAGACAGAAATTGAACTACAGTGAAATAAAAACGTCTGTAATCAAAAGATATCATAAGCAAGGTGAAAATACAAACCACAAATTGAGAAAAGATATTTGTAACTCACAAAACCAATAAAGGATTAGTATCCAGAATATATTAAGAATCCTACAAATAAGATAAAAGCAACAAATGATATGATTGGGGAGCTCGCAGAAGAGGAATCTCAAGTAGTCTGCAAAGAACACAAAAGTTTGTCTTATAATTGACTCTGAAAATGTAGATTAAGCAGCAGGATATGATTCTACATCTATCAAATTGACAAAAGTTAGAATGTCTAATAATACCAATTGCTGGTGACCATTTGCAGCAATGGGAATATTCATACAATGCTATTGGAAGAGTAAATTGGCACAGTCTCTTTGAAAAGCAATGTGTTGATGGTGAAAATTGAAGATGTCTAATACCCTATGATCCAGTAATTCTACGGCTAGCCATAGTATCCTAATCGATATTCTTAATATTTTTTTGTGCCTCAGATCTCTTTTGAAGTCTAGAATAATGTTTTAGTCCATATAATAAAATACATAGGGTTATAATGGAAACAAATTATACTGAAATGGTTATCAAAATTTTTAATTTGTTATAGTATACATAATTAGTGTATACTAATAAGATCTACTGGAAGACCTAACAGCTATCATACCTTCAAAAGTAATGATTAACGTAAATGATGTTTTCAGATTATCTCACTGTTAAGTGATATGAAAATATGCAGGTCTGTTGGTGACAAAAATCACAGGTCAACTGCTGAATACTATTAGGTGTATACATTCATAATTGAAGAAAATATTAAATTTCAATCCAAGGTTAATGAAAAATAAAGATTTGTTTTCATACCAGTTCACAAACCTGTGTTAAAGAGGTTTGTACACCCCAAGTTAAGACCTTGTGTCCTAGAGACACCCTCAAATGAATGTCAAAAGAGATTAACATTGCAACACCATTACAGTTACTCTAGTAGCAAAAAATGGCAAACAACATAAAGATTCGTCAGTAGGAGATTATATAAATTGTGATATATTCAGACAAAGGATAAGTACATAGCAGTGATAATGAATGAAGCTGAGTTACAATAATATGATAGATATTTTTTACTGTCTCCTTGAATACCATCATGGGTAAATCTCAAACAGTATTGAGTGGAAAAAGTAAGCTTACAAAGAATGCACACTCTATAGTATCATTGTATGAAATTTTAACATTTCATATAAAGTATAAAAAACACATACGGGAATGGTATGTTAAAATTCAAGGTAGTGGCTATTCAAGGGTGAGCAGGAGTGATGGGAAGGACAGTCTAGTTACATAGGGGGCTTTAAATTATGTCTAATGCTTAATCATTTAACTGTATGATGGACACATTACTTTATTGTATGCCTGGAATGGTTTGTTGAAGTATGTATTACATGCTTTAACAGAATATTAATATGACAGAGATAGTTTCAATTTTAATTTACAGAACAATTCAGAGTTCGTATGCAGGAGACCTTGTCAAGGGAAGAACAACAAATTAAGTGGTTTTCCCAGTTCATCTCAGATAAGAAGTCAGTTAACCTATGATGTGCCAGGAGGCACTTGAAACGTGTGATGAAAGCATACCGGGTAGATTATATAATTCTTACAAAGTCCTCTGAGGGGAAAGTATATATTCATAAAGGGAATTCTTATCAAAGCAAAAGTAGAACTGGAGTTTATATTTTGATCTTTCTGCCAAAGCCCATACTTGTTCCATGTTATTAAATTGAGTATCTCTAGCAATAGAAGCTTATTTTGGAAGTGGTAAGTTAACTGCATCTACGAAATGTGACTGTATCCAAGGCACACATTAACAGTAATGATACTAAAATAATTTCAAGCATGACTTTATAATCCAAAGTTTTCTTAACTACACTTTAGCCTGTTCTCACTCATATGACAGGCTGATGAAGTTACTAGTTATTAGTAACTTTAGTTTTAGAACGTTTCTGTTTTATTTTAACACCATTGCTCATTATAGTTTAGTACATGTTTAGCATCTAGATTTAACTGTGTGACTTGGTGTTTTATTATTTTAAACCACATTTTGTTTTGGTTTCTGATTTTAGGATCGGAAGTTAACAAAGTCTGAGAGGCAGAGATTTAAAGAAGAGGCTGAAATGTTAAAGGGTCTTCAGCATCCCAATATTGTTCGATTCTATGATTCCTGGGAATCCACAGTAAAAGGAAAGAAGTGCATTGTTTTGGTGACTGAACTTATGACATCTGGAACACTTAAGACGTAAGTCCATCAATATCATAAAAGCTGACCAAGAAGTATGAGAGAATTTAAGTTTTCTTATTTTAGGCCTTACCAGTCCTACTTTTGTTGCCCAGCATACTAAGGAGGGAACAGTCCCTCCAGATGTTAGTGTATTAGCTCACTTTCCTGCCCACAAAGTCCTCTGGTGTATAAAATGATTTTATAATTATTTATTGGTAAGTATTAAAATGAGAAGTTATAGCAGAATAAATTATTTTAAGTTATTAAAGTTAAGTCATGGTGCTTGGCGGTTCGAAAATTGAGTAGCTAAGGGATGAGAATTCAAATGACAAGGTAGCCCTCTAGTGGTTAAAATGAGGTTGAAGCTTATTGAGAAGCTTTACCTATTTATTTTATCACCTTGTATAGGGCAGTTTTTGCTACATCTATGCAGCTGTCATATCAAATGCAAATTGTATTGTAACAGTTATCACTAGATAATTCCATTTCCAATAGCATCAGAAATTGAAGGCAAAACAGCTAGACCTGTCGTCCTTTTCAGGAATACAGATAGATCAAATGCAGAAATTCCCCATTCCCTATTATAAAGAGTTTTACGATAAGAGTTGAAGCATGCCTTTGAAATCCCAGGTCTCTTAGAGTAACTTTCACATTACTATGTAAACAATCTCCAAAACTCTTCATCTTGCAAAACTAAAACCCATTAAACAAGTCCCCAGTCCCCCCTTGTCCCAGCCCTCGGCAACCACCAACTGCTTTCTGTCTCTATGGGTTTATCTAATCAAGATATTTCATATAAATGGAATAAAAAAATATGTGGCTTTTTGTGTTAGTCTTTTTTTAGTTAGCATGATATTTTCAAGGTTCATGTTGTAGCATATATCAGTCTTCATTCCTTTTTATGATTAAATAGTATTTCATTTCATGGATATACCACAATTTGTTTATCCATCCATTTGTTGGTAGACATTTGGGCTGTTTCCTTTTGGCTATTGTGAATAGTGCTGCTATGAACATTTGTGTACAAGTGTTTGAGTATCTGTTTTCATTTCTTTTGGATATATACCTATGAGTGGAATTGCTGAGTCAAATGGTAACTTTTTGAGGAACCTCTAAACTGTTTTCCGCAGTGGCCAAACCATTTTACATTCCCACCAGGAATGTATGAGAGTCCCAATTTCTCCACGTCCTTGCCAAGACTTGGCTTTTTATTTGTTTTTTGCTTTTTAAACAGCCATCCTACTGGGTGTGACATGGTATCTTATTGTAGTTTTGATTTGCATTTCCCTAGTGAAATCATAGTGAGTTCAACCAGGTGTTAAACATCTTGTTACGTGCTTATTGGCCATTTAAATATCTTTGGAGAAAAGTCTATCCAAATATATCTGGAGAAATGTCTCTTCAAGTCCTTTGCCCATTTTTTTTTTTTTTTAAAGATTTTATTTTTTCCTTTTTTTCCCCAAAGCCCCCCATAGTTGTATATTTTAGTTGTGGATCCTTCTAGTTGTGGCATGTGGGACGCCGCCTCAGCGTGGTCTGATGAGCAGTGCCATGTCCGCGCCCAGGATTCGAACCAACGAAACACTGGCCGCCTGCAGCGGAGCGCACGAACTCAACCACTCTGCCACGGGGCCAGCCCCCAACCTTTGCCCATTTTTTAATTGCGTTGTTTGTCTTTTTGTTGTTGGGTTGTAAGAGTTCTTTATATATTCTCTAAGCTAAACCCTTATCAGATACGTGATTTGCAAATATAGGTTGTCTTTTCATTTCCTTGATAATGTCCTATGATGCACACAGTTTTAACTTTTGATGAAGTCCAATTTATGTTTTTTCTTGATACTTGTGCTTTTGGTATTATGTCTGAGAATGTATTGCCAAAACCAATGTCATGCACATTTACCCGTCTAAGAGTTGTATAGGTTTAGCTCTTATGTTTAGGTGGTTGTTCTATTTTGAGTTAACTTTCGTGTACATGCGAGGTGTGGGATCTACTTCATTCTGCTGCATGTGGATGTCCAGTTGTCCCAGCACCATTTGTTGGAGAGACTATTCTTTCTCTATTAAATGGTCTTCGCACCCCTGTCAAAAATTATTTAATTATAGATGTATGAGTTTATTTCCGGACTCTCAATACTGTTCCATTGGTCTACATATCCTTATGTCAGTACCACACTGTTTTGAATACTGTAGCTTTGTACTATGTTTTGAAATTGAGAAGTGTGAGTTCACTAATTTTGTTCTTCTTTTTCAATATTGTTTTGGCTGTTTGGGGCCCCTTCCATATGAATTTGAGGATTAGCTTTGCGTTTTTGCAAAAAGGCTGATAGAATTTTGATTGTATCTGTAAATAAATATACAGATACATTGAATCTGTAGGTCACTTTAGGTAGTTTTACCATCTTAACTATATTGTGTTCCAATCCATGAACATGAGATGTTTCCATTTGTCTTCTTTGATTTCTTTCAACAGTGTTTTCTAGTTTTCAATGTATAAATCTTTCACTTCCTTGTTTAAATTTATTCCTAGGTATTTTATTCTGTTGGGTGCTATTGCAAATAGAATTGCTTTTTGGGGTTTTTTTTCAGGAAGATTAACCCTGAGCTAACTGCTGCCAATCCTCCTCTTTTCACTGAGGAAGACTGGCCCTGAGCTAACATAACATCCATGTCCATCTTCCTCTACTTTATATGTGGGATGCCTACCACAGCATGGTCTGCCAAGCGGTGCCATGTCTGCACCCAGGATCTGAACCAGTGAACCCCTAGCCACCAAAGCGGAACATGTGCACTTAACTGCTGCGCCACCAGGCCAGCCCCTAGGATTTTTTTTTTAGTTTTCTTTTCAAGTTATTAATTGTTGGTGTATACAACATAACTGATTTATGTGTGTTGATCTTGTACTCTTGCAACTTTGCTGAATTCTTTTATTAACTCTAGGGGTGTGTATGTGTGTATGTTTGTATTCTTTGAGGTTTTCTGTATATAGGATCATGTCATCTTCAAATAGAGATGATTTTGCTTCTGCCTTTCCAATTTGGATGCCTTAATTTCTTTTTCTTGCCTCATTACTCTGGCTAGAATTTCTAGTACAGTATTGAATAGCAGTGGTTATTCTTGTTGTATTCCTAATCTTAATGAGAAAGCTTTCAGTGTTTTGCCATTGAGTATGATGTTAGCTGTGGTTTTTTCATAAATGCTCTTCATCATACTGAATATATTTTCTACTATTCCTAGTTTGAGTGTTTTCATCATGGAAAGATGTTGGATTTTGTCTAATGCTTTTTCTACATCAATTGAGATGATCGTTTTTCCCCTTTGTGTTACTAATGTGGTGTATTATGTTAACTGATTTTCTTAACAACTTCACGTTTTTCATAGATAAATCCCACTTGGTCATGGTTTATAATCCTTTTACTATGCTGTTGGGCAGTTAATATTTTGTTGAGGATTTCTGCATCTATATTTGTAAGACATTGGTATATAGTTTGGTTTTCGTGTGGTGTCTTTGGTATCAGGGTAATACTGGCCTCATAGAATGACTTATAAAGCATTTCCTCCTTTTCTACTTTTTGGAAGAGTTTGAGAAGGATTAGTGTTAAGTCTTCTTTAAATATTTGGTAGAACTCATCAGGGAAGCCATGTGGTCCTGGATTTTTCTTTGTTGGGAGGTTTCTTGAGGGAATGTTCCATGTACACTTGAGAAGAATATGTATTTAGCTGTTGTTGGGTGTTATGTTCCATACATTTCTGGTCTAAGTGGTTTATAGTGTTCAAATCCTCTGTTACCTTAATTATCTTCTATCTAGATGTTCTATCCATTAGTGAAAGTGGGTTATTGAAGTCTCCAACTACTACAGAAGCGTATATTCCTCCCTTCAGTTCTGTCAGTCTTTGTGTCATGTGTTTGGGTGCTCGGTTGTTTGATGCGTATATGTTTATAGTTATTATATGTTATATCTTCTCGATGAATTGACTGTTTTATCAACATATAATATTATTTATCTCTTTTATCAGTTTTTGACTTAGTCTGTTTTGTCTGATATTAATATAGCCACATCACCCTCTTCTGGTTATTATTTGCGTGGACTGTCTTTTTCTATCCTTTCATTTTCAGCCTATGTGGGTCTTTGGATCTAAAGTGAGTCTCTTGTAGACAGCAAATATAGATATATCCATTCTATCTCTGTCTTTTAATTAGAGAGCTTAATCCATTTATATTTGAGGTAATTAGTGATAAGGAAGCCCTTCTGACATTTTGCTATTTGTTTTTTGTATTTCTCAGTACCTTTTTTTTTTTTTTGAGGAAGATTAGCCCTGAGCTAACTGCTGCCAATCCTCCTCTTTTCCCTGAGGAAGACTGGCCCTGAGCTAACATCCATGCCCATCTTCCTCTACTTTTTTTTATATGTGGGACGCCTGCCACAGCAAGGTGTGCCAAGTGGTGCCATGTCTGCACCCGGGATCCAAACTGGCAAACCCTGGGCTGCCAAAGCGGAACGTGTACACTTAACCGCTGTGCCACCAAGCTAGCCCCTCAATACCTTTAAGAAAGATTATCCATGAGCTAACATCTGTTATCAATCTTCCTCTTTTTCTTTTTCATCCCCAAAGCCCCTGTACATATTTGTGTATACTAGTTTTAAGTCCTTCTAGTTCTTCTGTGTGGGATGCTGACACAGCATGGCTTGATGAGCAGTGTGTAGGTCCACGCCCAGGATCCAAACCCGTGAACCCCAGGCTGCCAAAGCGGAGCATGCAAACTTAACCACTCAGCCATGGGGGCAGCACCTTCCTTTGTATTTAATTGATTTTTTTGTAATGTACTGTTTTGATACCTGTCTCATTTCCTTTGTGTATATTTTTTAGATATTTTCTTAGTGGTTACCTTGGGGATTACAATTAACATCATAAATTTCTAACAGTCTAGTTGGGATTGATACCAACTTAGCTACAGTGGCATTCAAAATCTGCTTCTATACAGCTTTGCCTCCCCCATGTTTTTTTTTGTTTTTTTTTTTTAAAGATTTTATTTTTTTCCTTTTTCTCCCCAAAGCCCCCCAGTACATAGTCGTATGTTCTTTGTTGTGGGTCCTTCTAGTTGCGGCATGTGGGACGCTGCCTCAGCGTGGTTTGATGGGCAGTGCCATGTCCGCTCCCAGGATTCGAACCAACGAAACACTGGGCTGCCTGCAGTGGAGCACGCGAACTTAACCATTCGGCCACGGGGCCAGCCCCACTCCCCCATGTTTTTGTTGTCACATATTACATCTTTATACATCGTGTTCCCATTACCACTGACTTATAATTATTGCTTTATGTATTTGTCTTTTAAGTCACATAGGAAATGAACAGAGAAACTACAAACTAAGGATACATTAATGTTGGTTTTATATTTAGCTATATAGTTACCTTTACCCGAGATTTTATTTCTTCTTATAGCTTCAAGTCGCTGTCTAGTGTTCTCTCATTTTAGCCTGAAGAACTTACTTTAGCTTTTCTTGTACAGCAAGTGTACTAATAACAAACTCCCGCAGCTTTTGTTTATCTGGGAATGTCTTAATTTCATGTTTTGTTTTTTTTTTTGGTGAGGAAGATTCTCTCTGAGCTAACATCTGTGCCAGTCTTCCTCTAGTTCATATGTGGGATGCCACCACAGTATGGCTTGATGAGCAGTGTGTAGGTCCGTACCCAGGATTCAAACCCGTGAACCCTGGGCCGCTGAAGCAGAGCACACAAACTTAACCACTACGCCACTGGGCCAACCCCTCACCTTGATTTTTGAGTGATAATTTTGCTGGATATGAAATTCTTGGTTGATAGAGTTTTTTCTTTAAAAAACACTTTAAATATGTCATTCCTCTGCCTTCTGGCCTCTGTGATTTCTACTGAGAAATTGGCTGATGATCTTATTGAGGATCTCTTGGTCGTAACGAGTTGTTTCTCTCTTGCTGCTTTCAAGATTGTCTGTTTGTGTTTGGCTTTCAACAGTTTGAATGTAATGTGTCTCATTGTGTGAATCTCTTTGAATGTATTCTTATTGAAGTTTGTTGAGTTTCTTTTATGTGTAGATTCATGTCTTTTATCAAATTTGGAAAGCTTGTGGTTCTTATTTTATTGAATATTCTTTCTGCTCCTTTCTATTGTTTTATTTGGGATTCCCATTATGCATATGTTGGTCAGCTTGGTGATATCTCACAGGTCTCTTAGGCTCTTTTGATTTTTCTTTATTCTGTTTTAATTTCTCCTTCTCAGACTGGATAATTTCAGTGGACCTATCTTCAGGTTTGCAGCTTCTTTGTTTTGCCTCTTCAAATCTGCTGTTGAAACCTTTCAGCGAATTTTCTATTTCAGTTATTTTTCAGCTTCAGAATTTCTGTTTGGTTCCTTTTTGTAATTTCTTTATTGATATTCTCTGTTGAGCTAAAATTTCGTATACTCTAATGTTGGGCAGCCTTTGTTCTTATCATTTGTCTTCCAATTTTGTGGGCTAGTACCATAATTACCCCCATTTAACCACAAGTTGGTTGTCAGTGTATATTAAATATTTTAGAACTGAAAAGCTCATGAAGAGCTATGGTTATAGTGGTGGAGCTTTTCAACTGCTTAGGCTTTTCTGCAAAGTGGTTGTGCATGAGTCAGCTGTAATGAAGGACTTGGAAATGCTGTATCAGGGAGATCATTCATTCATTTATATATATAATATATATGTTAATTATGTTTTTTCTGCACTGATGGTGCCTGGTTGTCACTTTTCTTGTTTGGTTGTGGTGGTTTTAACTAATATTCATGTTTTTAGCACGACTTCTTATTCTCACCATATTTAGCTTCTCTGACTTTGGAAATGTCCCATTTGTGGTTGTAGGGGGCAAATTGGATTTCTTCTTACAAACAGTGCCACAGTAATCATGCTTATACCTGTGTCCTTATTTTTTTCTATAGAATAGGTTTCTAAAAATGAAATGTGAGTCAAAGTATATATGTAATTTTTGTGTTATTTTAATTCTAAAAATTTTTTTTGAGGTATAATTGACATACAACATTATGTTAGTTTCACATGTACAACATAATGATTCATATTTGTATGTGTTGTGAAATGATCACCACAGTAAGTCTAGTTAACGTCTGGCACCATACATAGTTACAGAATTTTTTTGAATGCAGGACACAAAAGATTAGTTTCTGCTTTAATTTAAGGATAGTAGGGAACCACTGGAAAGGTTTTGATCATGATCCAGCAGTGACACAATGCCTTGAATAATTCAGAAAACAGTTGAATACCTGCTATGTGCCAGGGACTATATTAGCATTCCCTTAGAAAGACTTATCTGATGGTAGTATATATAACAGCTTAGAGATAGAGTAGCTAGTCAGGCAGTAGCAGTAGTGCAAGCTTAAGAAATTCATTGCCATCTCTGTCTTGTAATAGTTGTGTGACATTGGTCTCACTATCCTCATCAATAAAAAGAAAACTTAATACTCTTCACCAAAAGTGGTAGTGACTTTGGTTATTAGCGTTGCTTGAAATGTATGCCATATCAAATGTTTTAAAATCCAGTGTGTTTAAAATTGTACTTCAAGAAAAGTGAAAACTTTTGTGCATCAAAAGATACTATTAACAGAATAAAAAGGCAGCCCATAGAATGGGAGAAAATATTTGCAAATCATATAACTCAAAAGGGGTTAATATCAAGAATGTATAGAGAACTCCCAAAACTCACCCACATAAATAGAAACAACTTAATTCAAAAATAGGCAAAGGACTTGAGTAATTTCTCCAGAGAAGATAGACAAATGGCCAATACACATGAAAAGATGCTCAACATCACTAATCATTAGGGAAACACAAATCAAAATCACAATCAGATACCACCTCATACTTGCTAGAATGGCTATTTTCAAAAAGACAAGAAATAGCAAGTGTTGGTGAGAATGTGGTGAAAAGAGAACCCTTGTGCACTGTTGGTGGGAATGGAAATTGGTACAGCCACTATGGAAAATAGTATGGAGGTTCCTCAAAAAATTAAAAATGAAAATTAAATTCCATTTCTGGATATTTATCCTGCAGGAAACGAAACACAAACTCTAAAATTTATATGTACTGCTGTGTGCATAGCAGCATTGTTTACAATAGCCAAGACATGGAAGCAACCTAAGTATCCATCTTTGGGTGAATGAATAAAGAAATTATAACCTGCCACAGGGCAGCTGTTGAGCTCTTGAAATGTGGCTAGTGCAAGTGGGAAATGGAATTTTTTATTTTAATTAATCTACATTTGAGTATAAATATTCATGTTTGTCTAGTGGATACTGTATTGGACAGACTGTCATTGCAGAAAGTTCTATTGGACAGCACTGTTCTAGATGCTGTGGTCATCTCAAACTCTGTCCTCACATTCCTCAGCTAATAAGGCTACAGGTTTCTATCCCGGTTTGAGCTTACCTGCACAGTCAAACTGGAGCCTTCCCTTAGCTGAAAAGGTGTAACAAGTAGGAAGCTCAAGCAGTGCTTTTCCTTTTTCCTCATGTGAACTCCCTTCCAGTTTATGCCTGATTTTGATTGCTCTTCAAAGCTTTCAAGTAGTTGTTTTGTATATATTTTTTCTAGAGTTTTATATCTGCATCCAGTAAGAATTGCCCTACCATTTGCCAGAAGTTAAACTCTACCCCTTAACTTTTAAATCATTTTAGTAGTGATCTAATTTTAAGGAATTCATTTTTTGTGCTTTGTTATCAGAATTCACTTACCAACCACTTATTATCCTATCCCCTTTAACCTTACTGAAAGTATCACTAACCTTTCTAGTTACTGAATCTTAATATTCTAAATTTGATATTCCTATCTCAGATTTGTTAGAATTTAATGGAATTCTTCAAAGCAGTAAACTCATATTGTTGATAACCTGTTTGGTATACCTTCCCTTTTCTAGGTACCTGAAAAGGTTTAAGGTGATGAAGATCAAGGTTCTAAGAAGCTGGTGCCGTCAGATCCTTAAAGGACTTCAGTTTCTTCATACTCGAACTCCACCTATTATTCACCGAGATCTTAAATGTGACAACATCTTTATCACTGGCCCCACAGGCTCCGTCAAGATTGGAGACCTAGGTCTGGCGACCCTGAAGAGAGCTTCTTTTGCCAAGAGCGTGATAGGTATGTTGCAGGTTACCTTGCAGCCCAACTGGCTTCTGATATTCTTTTTATTTGGAAACCTGATCCTGTCAGAGCTTTTGTTACGTGAAGTAAACCTTCAAAAATTCATAGCTTGAACCCAGGAAACGATCAGTTCTACTTATGAGATGTGGATTTTTCTATATTTATGCTTCTAGAATCATCTTTAAAACTAGTAGTGTTTTATAAAGTTATATGAAGAGAAGTAAGGTGAACTTTGTTGACAAAATCTTATGTTACTATCAATCTTATTGGGTCACACTTTTGATACTTGTGTTTATTTATTAGTAATTATTTATATAATAAATACAGGGTGTTACTTTCCTTATAAGAGACATTGAATTTATATGTAGTTTAGTTTCTAAAAGCATTTGTTGGATATATATATATATATTTAAAAATATCTGCCTGTTAAAACTTTATTTTAAAGTGTGAAAATATGACAGTTCATTCTGAAAGTTTGGTTTTATCAACTTTTTTCTTACTCCTACTCTTCAGAAGATATATCTAAAACAGGGTTTTTCAACCTCAGTACTATTGACATTTTGGTTTAAACAGTTAAAAAAGGACCCTCTTGTGCATTGTAAGGTTATTTAGTGGCACCGCTGGCCTCTACTAACTAGATGCCAGTGTCTAGATGCCAGTAGCACAGCCCCTGTCCACCTCCCTATAGTTGTTACAACCAAAAATGTCTCTGGACATTCCTAAATGTCCCCTCAGGTGGCATAGTCACCCCCGTTGAGAATCACTATCTAAAGAACAAGGCTGTCCTTTTAGACTTTTAACTGTATGTTAGAGAGCTGAAGCTGGAAAAATAATTTAATGCTTATTATTTTGATAAGCTTTCACTCTCTGAAGAGGGTATGACAATTTGAAAACTTGATATCTTCACAAACACTCTTCTCTCCCCAAAAGGTGACGATGACATTAAGGAAACTATTAATTTTTAAGTGGGCTAGAATCCTTTGTGTTAATAAGAAAAGCAAAGAACACCAGTAATTTGCACATCCTTATAAAATAGTACTCTCCTTGGAATATTATGTAACTTGAATTTGGAATGCTGTTTTTACATTTTCTTAAAATCTATTAAGAAGAAGAATGGGAAAAGAGTTATGTAAAGCTAAATTTCCTTTTTTCTTTCCTTACAGGAAGCACTTCTTTGATTGTCTTTAGCATCTTAAAAATCTCTGGTCCAAGAGAGTTTTGTTTTTTTTGTTTTTTTCTTTTTCTTTCTTTTTCTTTCTTTTTTTGTTTAAATCATAGTTGTGCTAGCATGTTCTTGGAAATGTCCTATAATTTGAAGTATACAGACTTAATTTCTTTGGAAACATTGAAAAACTTGGTCTGTGGGATCATGCACTCTGTTCATAATTCAGTGTATATTTGAGTTCTCTATTTGTGTATGTATGTATTTGTTTTTTGCCTGTAGGATGTCTCTCACTATATTTCTTGTATCTGCAGTAGGCTTATTTGTGTACTGCAGGTCAGATGGTAAGTATGTGAAGGAAAGGGCTCTGATGAGTGCCCTTTATAGATAATTATACTTCATTATTTTAAAAAACATCCTGAATATTGAGTTTTTTACCGCAAGGCCTCATTAAAAGTGAAACTGATCAGATAGAATGTGAATGGCAAGAGACTAGCTATAAATGTTAACCTTACAGCTACCATACAGTAGGGGGCAGGCAAGTATTTTGATGTTTTTTAATAATCCATCGTCCTTTCTTACAGGTAGATGCCATTTTATCTACTTTATTCCTTGCTAGTCTCTTATTTTTTCCTTCCATATGTTTTCAGTATGAGTTATATTAATCTTTTATCCAAGGCTCTACTTTGATGTTATGTAACAGTAATCTATTTGAAATAGTAAATAGACAGTTGACCCTGTTCCAGTTGCTTATGAAGGCCTTGCAGTGGAAGAGCTAATAAGATATTTGATCCAAGTGACTTAAGATTTCCTCCCCCACATTTTCTTTCTCTCTTTCTTTCCATTTGTCTTTCGGAATTTCTTTCTCTTCCTCCCTTCCACTTTCTTCTCTCATACAGGTCAACCCCCTCTGCTTCTCCCCACTGGTGAGTAACATCTGCAGCTCACATTAAGTCTGAATTGTTCTTTTAATTTAAGGTACCCCAGAGTTCATGGCCCCTGAGATGTATGAGGAGAAATATGATGAATCAGTTGATGTTTATGCTTTTGGGATGTGCATGCTTGAGATGGCCACGTCTGAATACCCTTACTCAGAGTGCCAAAATGCTGCACAGATCTACCGTCGAGTGACCAGCGTAAGTCTTCCCCTAACTGATTGGTCAGTTTAGGTCACATCTAAAAAGGAATCGCATGCTGGATAACATCAAACCATGCAAAAGGAAAAGCATGTAGTGTGTAGAAAGCATATATTTCAGTATGTAGAAAGCATACTGAGGTGTTAGGGGAGAGGAAATTGAGGTATTTTATTGCTCATGATATAGTGAGAGATAAAGATCAAAGGAGCATCAGTTTATCCTGGACCCTTCTAGTACTCATTTAAACCTTTATTATGAGATATACTGTGTTTAAAAATACTCTCATGGGGCCAGCCTGGTGTCGTAGCAGTTAAGTTGATGCACTCCACTTCAGTGGCCCGGGGTTTGTGGGTTCGGAGCCTGGGTGTGGACCTACACACCACTCATCAAGCCATGCTGTGGTGGCATTCCACATACGAAATAGAGGAAGATTGGCACAGATGTTAGCTCAGAAACAATCTTCCTCAAGCAAAAAGAGGAAGACTGGCAACAGATGTTAGCTCAGGGCCAATCTTCCTCACCAAAAAAACCAAAACAAAACAAAACAAAAACACAACCTCTCATTACCTGCTTTTCAACCCCCTATTTATTCATCTAAGTTCTCTTTCCTTCCCACCATAAAGATTATCTGAGTTGAAAGTAATGCTCTTAACTGAAGCTGCTTTGTTTATAGACTTTCCCTGAATGGCTTAAAATGGATTTATTATATTATATCATTTATAATTACCTGTAAGATTTAAGGTATAAATGAAAACTTTACTCGAGGGGCTGCCCCCATGGCCAAGTGGTTAAAGTTCCATGCATTCTGCTTCTGTGGCCCAGGTTTGTGGGTTCGGATCCCATGCAGAGACCTACACCATTCATCAGCTGTGCTATGGAGGGATCCCACATACAAAGTAGAGGAAGATCAGCACAGATGTTAGCTCAGGGCTAATCTTCCTCAAGTGAAAAAAGAGGAAGATTAGCAACTGATGTTAGCTCAGGTGAATCTTCCTCATCAAAAAAATTTTAGTTTAAATTATACATCTTAGAGGCTGGCCCGGTGGCACAGCAGTTAAGTGCACACATTCCGCTTTGGTGGCCCGGGGATCACCGGTTCGGATCCCGGGTGTGGACATGGCACTACTTGGCAAGCCATGCTGTGGTAGGCGTCTCACATATAGAGTAGAGGAAGATGGGCACAGATGTTAGCTCAGGACCAGTCTTCCTCGGCAAAAAGAGGAGGATAGGCAGCAGATGTTCGTCTTCCTCGAAAAAATAAATAAATAAATAATACATGGTAGTGTATTTCTGCCAAAAAAAGATATTTTCTAGAGTTGTCCAATTCAAACCTGAAACATAGTTGTTAGTTAGGTCCCTAATCATAAAGCACTAAAAGAAATTTACTGTAAGAATGTAGAGGCTTTCTACAAATGACCTAAAAGTTAAGCCAAGTAATTCCATTGAATATTTTTGGAGCTTTTTCTATTGTGAAGAAGTTGAAACATATACAAAACTAGTGAGAATAGTATAATGAATTCTCATTTGTTCAATGCCGCATTAATATTAGAACCACTTTTGCTATACTTGCATTATCTGTCCTCTTTATTTCATTGTTTCATTTTACCACTGTATACTTAATTATACTTCTCTAAAAAATACAGATCTTTTCTTTTCTTTTTTTTTTTTTTAAGATTTTATTTTTCCTTTTTCTCCCCAAAACCCCCCAGTACATACTTGTGTATGTTTAGTTGTGGGTCCTTCTAGTTGTGGCATGTGGGACGCCACCTCAGCATGGCCTGATGAGTGGTGCCATGTCTGGGCCCAGGATCCAAACCGGTGAAACCCTGGGCCGCCAAAGCAGAGTGCGCAAACTTTACCACTCCACCACGGGGCCAGCCTGCAGATCTTTTCTTATGTAACTATATCATACCTGAAAAAAACTAACAGTGATTTCTGGATCATCTAATACCCTAACCTATTCAGACAGTTCCCCTACTGTTTCAGAGATGTCTGTTTATAGTCAGTGTTCAAAATAGGACTCATCAGGGTCCACGAGGGATATCTTCTTGTTATATCTCTTACTCTAGAAGTATTGCCCCCACTTTCTTTTTCTGTGTTCTATTGATTTGTTGAAGAAATTAGGTGAAATGTTTTGAGAAATGTTCCACATTCTCTATTTATTGATTTGCTTCCTTATGATGTCATTTAACTTGCTATCGTATCTTCCATATTTCTATAAATAGAAATCTATCTTAAAGTTGTTGGGAGGATGTCAATAATGTAAAAATAATTTTATCTTTTCACTCATTCATACAAGAATGTTTGTAGTTTTCCAGAGGCTAAATGATGTGTGATATTGTAGCAGATTAAATGCAGAAGCAGATAATGAGAATCCATTTGTCTTCTCTTAAGCCATGCATTAAAAGGTTGCAAAAATGTAAAGCAAAATCAGTCTTCTTGCTGAGTTTTTTTTGTTTTGGAAAATATGGAATTTTTAATTTTAAAGGTTGTATATTATTAACATTAATGGATGTATTATTATTATTTTAATGACTTAATAAATATTTTAAAACTTTGTCAGTTTTAATTCCTAACATGGTAAATATCAATAGATATTACACATAAACAAAAGCCCTTTGTTGTCCTCAGTAATTTTTAAGAGTGTGAAGGGGTCCTGAGAGAAACAGATTTGGCAAAATTTAGGTTAAAATTTTTTGCAAGAGTGCTTAGTATGTGGTGCTGTGTATTTCATATTATGTTACATCAAGAGGCACATAGGATCTAGTTAATCCGTTTTTTTTTTTTTTTTTAAGATTGGCGCCTGAGCTAACAACTGTTGCAAATCTTTTTTTTTTTTTGCTCCCCTCCTCCTTCTCCTCAAGGCCCCCCAGTACTTAGTTGTATATTCTAGTTGTGAGTGCCTCTGGTTGTGATATGTTGGATGCCACCTCAGCGTGGCCTGATGAGTGGTGCCATCTCCACACCCAGGATCTGAACTGGTGAAACCCCGGGCTGATGAAGCGGAGCACGCGAACTCAACCACTCGGCCACGGGGCCGGCCCCTAGTTAACCCAGTTTTAGTGATACAATTTCATTGAATTTTGGTATATTAGAAGATGTGATTATAAATTGCTTTTTTATATTTTTGATAGCTGGTTAGAGTGGTAATTTAGTGTATTTCTAAAAACAAATGGAAAACATTTTGCTTTAGGTAGACCGAATTAGCTTTACATCTTCATAAACAAAGGCTTGGGAGAAATCTTTGATTACCTCATTAATTATAATTGCTGTGAATATTCTTTTAATGTCTTTTTTTCTATGTTTGTATGTGATTCTGCTGTGTTGATGGGTGTGGAGCTACTTTGGACAGTTAATTTATTTAACTCAGCATGAATGATAAGAAGCATTAGAGTCTTCATACCCAATAAATGCAGTAACTTTTGTTTGTCTAGAGAAAAGCATTATTTAAGTTATTCCTGATGTTTTAACTACAGTGGTATTTTGTCAGTTATTGTTGTTGTCTCCAAGTCTCTGTCCTGAGGCCTTAGTGTTATATTTATTAGCCTCTTTTCAATACCCTCCCACCCCAGTTTCTAATCTATGATAGGCCTCTCTAAAAGCATTGATCCTCAACTCAGGTTGGGGGGGTCAGGAGAAATGTAGTTTGCTTAGCCTTCAGATAATTATGATAAGTATCCTAATCATTCTACCGTTTTGCCCTTAGAAAGCTCACCTGTTTTGCCTCTTTGAGTTGTATATCAGTATTCCAAGTTCAGGTCTTTTATTATTATTCCCATTTCTTCCCCCATACATGATAATTGTCCCTTTTCTTCTTTGGGTGTAGGGTGGGCTATTTACTGGGTGATTTCCCCCTTTATTTTATTTACAAATCTTGAAACTTCAAGGAGTGTATTTGACTCCTTGTTTTTTTACTCACTCCTTCCAGTTTATCAGGTTCTTGCTTCAGAAGAACTCTTAGATGAAGCTTTCTTTATTCCCCTTGTCAGAACTCTGATTTCACATCTTCCTTACACTATCTTCCAGCAGTAGTTTGCATTATGAATTTGTTTTTCTGCTTCACTTAAACTAGTTGAATTTTCTTGCTGTCTCTTACCGGTATAAGGAACTTATGTTATATGACACCAATTTGCTTATCAAAGCATGTACAGATTCTTAATATTATCTTTTGGTATTCCTCATCTTCATCTAAACACTTTTGTTAGTCAAGCCAGTCCTCTTTTTATTATCCTACACATATGCCACATATTTTCTTTTATTGCTGTCCATATGTACATGCTATTTTTGTCTTTGTCTATGTACTCTTCTGCTATCCAATCAATCCTTATACTGTACTTAACTAACTTCCCCAGTGAAATTTTATCTGATTGGCTTCACTGCGTAATGATCTTTGCCTTCTCTGAGGTGAGCTTCTCAATTGATCTGAATCACAGAGTTTTATTTGTAATTGATTATTTTACTTATAAGTTCAAAAATTGAATTAATGTAAAGCATTTAAAATAGTGCTTATTAGCGTATAATAAGCACTATATAAGTGCTTGCTGTTTATTTTTACTGATTTATAGCCTTCTTTAAAATTTGTAATCGTACCTCTGTAAAGTATTTCTGTTTAACTTCATCCTTATCCCTAGCACTGTCCCAAATAGAAGTCTCAAATGCAAATATCTGCAACATTTTCTGAATCCCTGCTATGTGCCAGGTCCAGAGCTTGACAGCAGGTGATTAAAGATGAATAACGTAGATATCCCCTGTCTTCAGAAAACTAGTTCCAATCTAGAGGATAAACATGTAAGGAAATAATTGTAACTATAGTGTGATGAGTATTATTAATAATGGAGACAAGTGCTAGGAGCAACGGAGGCACAGTGGTCAGCTCTACTATGCATTAGGGAAGGTTTTACAAAAAGAGCTGTCATGTGAACTGGCAAAAAAGGGAGAAGTGAGAGAGTGTTCCAAGAAACCAAGATAGGATGTATGTGAACACTGAGGTGCTAGGCACCATAGTACAACCACAGGAAAGGCAAATTGATCAAATAGTGTGAGAATGTTGTTTTGTGGTTGGAAGGGAGGGACAAGAATCAATCGCTAACTGGTTTTCCCCAAACTCCAAAATCCTGCCTCTCATCTCAGAGCAAAGAGTTAGGGGTCTGTAATTAAGAGGAACTTGTGTCTCCTTGTAAGTATTTTTTGCCTTTACTGTATTGTTATCTTTTAAAGAGGAAAGAAACTTCCATTTGATTATAGGCTTTTAGAAGTAGCAAGAGGAAAAGAGAAAGATTGAAATTACAGTAGAAGGGGGGATAATTGGTAGAGTAATAGCCGGGATTCAGTGAGATCTGGAGCGTGGTATATACGGGAAGCCTTAAGAGGGAAGATTTTTTTCTTGAGATAAGCTATTAAGATGGGTTTTGGAGGCACAGTCTTGGATTCACATCCCTTCTCTTATTCTTATATGATTTTGAGCAAGTCACTTAATTCCTCTGTAAAGGAAGGATACTGATACCCTTTTACAGGTTATTTAGCACAGTACCTGGTACTGGTAATGTAGCAGTAGATCCTGGTTATTTTCTGTGAAATATGAGTTAAGTCATATTCTCTGAGGTGTAGAATGAAGGACAGCCTTTAAATGTGGTAAAGACTTAAAATAACATCTATGGAATTTTGGACTGACCAGGAAATAACAACTGGGAAACACATCAAGCCTCCAGAATTGCTTTTTATCATTGATACATGCTACTATGTAAACATTTGATTCATTGTTTGTACTTGTGTATGTAAGTATAAAAGAGCAGATTCTCATCTATGACTTATTTATTCCTTCTCATAAGCTATAATAGTTTAAAATACTTTGTTAGTCCTCAGTTTTTTATATTCTGAATTCTTCCTACCAGTCTTTGAAGAGTAGATTATGGTGAGGTGTTGACACAAATGAGTAAGACTTCATAGGAGAAATATTAATCTTATTTGGTATCCTTTCCACTTGACAGATTTCATCTGTTTGTGAATATTTTATTTATTATAAACTGTGACCAAGCACTAATACTGTGTACCGAGGATACACCAAGTAATGAGGTTAAAAAGTCCCTTCTCTCATGGAGCTTATATTCACATGCATGAAAACAGTTGATTACTCTATTAGTGTGATAACAAGGTTCGTGTCTAGAATAGATGGGAGATTAAGATTGAGAAGATGAATTAAGTGTGTTGTGACACAGGTTCAGTCATTCTTTCTTTTTGCCTCAACTCTATGACTAGATACCAAACCAGTTTGATTTTTTAAAAAGTAGGTTAAGTAACCAAGTAATGAGAGAGGAGATACAAGCTAATAGATTCAAAGCTGAGGAAAAGATAAAAGTTGCTACGAATCAAAGTAAATTTATATGTCAGCATGCTGTATGAGTCATGTTACTAAAGAATAAAAGGTGTCTTTATTATGTCACTTCAGGCAAATCACCTCTGAGCCTGAATTTCCACATCTGGTAATGGTCATCATAACTGCCAGGCCTACTAAGGTTGTTGTGAAGAGCAATGTGTTGAAATTGTGTAAGAAGGTACATTTGAAAAAGTTTAAAAATAAATTTATTGTATTAGACGTGTAAGTAGATGATCTCTGAAATGTCTTCTATCTCAGTAGATTCTTGATATTTTAGAATGATTTGACATAAGAGTTTCTGCCACCAAAGATTGGGAGGATAGTAGTAATAATGAGCTTTTGTTAGCTTGATAAAGCTCAAATGCATTGGTTTCATAAATTTCCAAAATCTGTTATTGGGGCTTATATAAAGAATTTGACTTTCTTTTATTCCTTCAGCTTTTCAATTAAATAGGAAATATAAGACAAATTATTTCTTGGGCAGCTGAATATGAAGTTATCGAAACTTATGAGTATGAATCTGACTACATAATCAAGTCATAGGCTTTCAGTAGTTCTTAAAGTCTGCTTTCTGTCCTTCAGTGACTTTTATAAATGTGTTATTTTGTGCTTATGGCTCTTAAAGGCCCTTTGGGGATTTGATTGATTGATTCTCTATGTGACGTAATGTGCTGGGTCAGAGTATTGATCAGGAATAATTTTTCTTTTTTATTGTGTGTGCTCAATAAAAAAAGAAATGTACATTTAGGTTTTTTAAACAGCTTTATTGAGATGTTTCATATGCCATGTAGTTCACCCATTTAAGGTACAATTGTACAATTCAGTGGTTTTCAGTATATTCACAGATATGTACAACCATCCCCACAGTCAATTTTAGAATAATTTCATCATCTGAAAAAGAAATCCTGTACCCTTTATCTGTCATCCTCTGTACCTGCATCCCCCCAGCCCTAAGCTACCACTGACCTATTCCTGTCTCTGTAGATTTCAATATTCTGGACAGTTCATATAAATGGAATCATATAATATGTGGTCTTTTGTAACTGGCTTCTTTCAGTTAGCATAATGTTTTCAGGGTTCATCCATGTTGTAGTATGTATCAGTACTTCATTCCTTTTCAAGGCTGAGTAATAGTCCATTGTATGTATATACCACCATTTGTTTATCCATCCACCCATTGGACATTTGGGCTGTTTGCACCTTTTAGCTATTGTGAATAGAGCTGCTATGGACATTTGTGTACAAGTTTTTGTTTGAACATCTGTTTTCAATTCTTGTGGATATAATCCTGGTAGTGTAATTGCTAGCTCATATGCTAACTCTGTGTTTAACCATTTGAGGAACTGCCAGACTGTTTTCTAAGTGGCTGCCCCATTTTACATTCCCATCATCAGTGTGTAAGAGGGTTTTGATCTCTCCATATCCTTGATAACCCTTGTTATTATCTGAGTTTTTAAATTCCAGCCCTCCTAGTAGGTTTGAAATGCTCTCTTATTGTGGTTTTGATTTTTGTTTCTCTGATTGCTAATGATGTTGAACATCTTTTTCATGTGCTGATTGGCTGTTTGTATGTCTCCCCTCACCCTTAGGAAAAATGCCTATTCAGCTCCTTTGCTCATTTTTTAACTGGGTTATTTATCTTTTTATTATTGAGTTATTTGAGTTCTTTGTATGTTCTAGATGTAAGTCCTTTATCACATATATGGTTTCCAATTATTTTCTCCCATTCTGTGCTGTGGTTTGTTTTTTCTTAATAGTGTCACTTTCCTGATAGTGTCCTTTGGAACACAAAAGTTTTTCAGTTTGATGAAGTCCAGTTTATCTATCTTATCTTTTTTTTTTTTGCTTGTGCTTTTGGTGTCATCTAAGAATCGGTTGCCAAATCCAAAGTCAGAAACATTTACCCCTGTGTTTTCTTCTACAAGTTTTATAGTTTTAACTCTTCTAATTAGATTTTTGATTCATTTTGAAGTTAATTTTTGTATATGGTGTGAAGTAAGGATCCACCTTTGTTCTTTTGCTTGTGACTGTCCAATTGTCCCAACACCTGTTCTTTCCTCATTGAATAGTCTTGGCACCCTTGCTGAAAATCAGTTGACCATAGGGACATGAGTTTATTTCTGGACCCTCAGTTCTATTCCATGGATCTACAGTCGTGTCACATAACATTTCAGTCAACGATGGACCGCATATAGGATGGTAGTCCCATAAGATAAGTACTATATACCCTACGTATGTAGTAGGCTATACCATCTCAGTTTGTGTAAGTACTGTAGGGGAGGAAGAAATTTTCCTCTGTCCTTCTAGGTTCTTCTGGCTGGTCTAAGAATTACATTGACATGAGACCTTAACAGGAGAAAGACAAACAAAAGTTTAATGACATGTGTACATGAGAGAAACCCAGGAAAATGTACTAACTTGTCAAAATGGCTGAAGACTTCACCTTAAATACCATCCTTAGCCAAAGACAAAAGATGTTGGCAGGTGGCGAGAATCAGAGACTTCAGAGGAAAGGAAGGCAATTCACAGGTTGGTGAAAGGGAGCCAGTGTCTGGCCACACAGAAACAGAAGTGCACAGAGGGGAACTCAGCCAACAGGCTTTTCTAGGTTCCTCCCTGCCTACCGCCTAGGTCATGTGACACTAAGGTGCTAGCTCACTTCCCGAGACAGGTTTTTTTATCTGAATTCTTTTAGGTAGGTAACAAGAAAAACTCTCTGAGTCTTTTTGTTTCTTAAAAATAATCAGCCTAAAATAATTCTCATGTTAAAGAGACACATTCTGGGGTGGCAAATTTTGTTTCCCTTCAGTACACTCAGTGATGATCTCATGATGATGAAATCGCCTAAGGATGCCTTTCTCAAAATGTATCTCCATGATTAAGCAATGCATGATGGTATATGTCTTGATTACCATTGCTTTGTAGTAAGTTTTGAATTGGGAAGTGTGAGTCCAATTTATTCTTCAAGTTTTAGCCCTTCGAGATGTTTTGCAATTTCATATAAATTTTAGAATCAGCTTGTCAGTTTCTACAAAGAAGTCCGCTGGGATCCTGATAGGTATTGCATTGAATCTATAGATCAGTTTGGGGAGTATTGCCATCTTAACTATACTAAGTCATCTGGTTCATGAACATGGGATGTTTTTCCATTTACTTAGATCTTCTGTAATTTCTTTCAACGATGTTTTATAGTTTTCAGAGTATAAGTTATATATTTCTTTTATTAAATTTATTCCTAAGTAATGTATTTTTTTGTGATGTTATTGTAAATGAAACTTTTTTTCACTTTTAACTTTTGATTGTTCATTATAAATACTATTGGTTTTTTTATATTGATCTGGAATCTAACAACCTTACTGAACTAATTTATTAATTCTAATAGTTTTTTAGTAGATTCCTTAGGATTTTCTCTGAACAAGATCATTTCACCTGCAAATAGTGATAGTTCTTAAAAAGATAAAAGGCTTGGCAAGGGCGAGTGTGTACTTTAACTGTGAGAAAGAATTGAAAAAAATGGCTGACTCTTAGTTTAATCAATGGAGGTTTGGGGATAAAGTTGGAAAAACAAAAGACTGTGGGTGGTATTTGACTTCTGGGAATTTTCTAATGAGAATAAAGAGAGCATCTCTTGATAATGTCAGATTCCATTCCCATTATAATTACAATGGCTGTGTGTGAGAGAGAAGATGAAAACAGAATTCTCAACTTTTTTAGTGACATCATCAATAAGAGTTTCTTATTTTTAAAAATTAACTATAAGAGTAATAAATAAAATTTCATAAGTAAATTACTTTTATGTTTTTACTTTTCCTAAGGGTAATTTGCCCCTTTTTTTCTTTTAGTTGGTTAGGATTTTATTTCCTTTCATTAACTATCCTGATTTTGCTAGAAATGACGGAATGGTTGACAATTAAAACAAATCTGAACCACCCAATTGTTTCGGTAGATCAAGTACAAATTCTTGTTTGAATCCAAATATGTGAATTTAATTATTTGTTCTCTCACATTGTATTGCATCACTGACCTCACCAAGTCTGCTTATATCGATTGATTTTTTTACCTAACTTTCAAGGAAGAGTTGAGAATGGGGATATAGAGGGACCCAGGAAATTGTAAATACCTGAAATTTAAATTGGTTCACCAACTATTTGAGCATTAGTTTTCTGGGGCTGTAGTAACAAAGTACTTTAACTGGGTGGTTTAAACCAATAGAAATTTGTCTCACAGTTCTGAGGGCAGAAGTCCAAAATCCAGGTTTCAACAGTCATGTTCCCTCTGAAACACGTAGGAGAGAATCCTTCCTTGCCTCTTATCTTCTGATGGTTTACTGGCAATCCTTGCCATTCCTTGGCTTGTCTGTCTGTGTCATCATATGGTATTCTCCCTTCGTTTGTCTGTGTCTCTGTGTCTCCTTTTCTTATAAAGACACCAGTTAGATTGTATTAAGGGCCCACCCCACTTCTGGATGACCCCATCTTAACTAATTACACCTGCGATGATCCTATTTCCAAATAAGGTTACATTCTGAGATACTGAGGATTAAAACTTTAACATATCTTTTTGGGGGACACGGTTCATCCCATGGCAGTTCGTAGGTTCATCCAATAAATATTTTAAGTCTCTACTATGTTTCAGACTTTTTTATAGATCCTGGGTATTGAATATTAATGTGAAGTAAAACACAATCCTTGTCTCAAGAACGTACTAGGGGAAGGGGAACAGACGTGTAAACCAGTTACCATGTGGTATAAAAAGTTATTCCAGAGATACATACTTAACGACAGCACTTAGGAGTGGTGCCTATTTGAGTTTGGACAGGTTAGGAAAATTATGTTAAAGAAATAGGGAGACTAAGATAGTGTTGCATGTGAGAAATCTATAATTTGTATGTCTAGAGAGTTTGGATGTAGGAAAAGGAAGAGGTAGGGAATCAGAGAGGAGAGGAAAGTTTTGACTATACTTGAACATTGGGGAAACCATTGCAGCACTTTAAGACTGGGTAGATGTCATAAGATCAGACTTAAATTTTTAAATTTTGTAAAGATTATTCTGACTGCAGAGTGGAGAATAGATTTATGGGGAAAGACTAAAAGCTGAAAATCCGATTGAGAGGCTATTGCAGTAATCTGAAGGAATGATTGATAGTCTGACTTTAGGAGTTGTGGTAGAGATGGCTAAAGTGGATGAATGAGAGATTGATTTTCTTTATGAATTAGAATTCAATTAAGCTAAATTGTTTTTTCCACTTAACATTTATGCAAATAAATAGTAATATGAAAATAAATACTCATTATAAATACATACCTTCTTAAGAAGATCAAACTGAACGTCAAACCTGATTATGAGGTTAAATATGTAACTTTAAATTTTAGGACTATAAAATTTATAATTTGTATATGGAATGGTTTGTTTTATTTACTAACTTTCCATCTGTTACTTTTCTTCAGTCCATCATACTCTAAACCAGGGATTAGCAAACTATGATCCTCAGGCCAAATCCAGCCTGCTGCCCATTTTTGTACAGCCCATGTACATTTTTAAATGGTTGAGGAGAAAATCAAAAGAATACTATGTCATGACATGTGAAAATTATATGAAATTCAGATTTCAGTGTCCATAAGTAAAGTAATAAAACACAGCCATACTCATTTGTTTCTGTTTTATCTGTGCCTCTTTTTACACATTACAATGGCAGAGTTGAATAATTACAACAGACCAGTACAGTCCAAAAGGCCTAAAACATGTATTCTCTGGCTCTGAACATAAAAAGTTGCTGACTCCTATTCTAAACACATGTCGCCAGATTTTCTTAAAAAATTCTCCTCTAGGGGCCAGCCCCATGGCATAGTGGTTAAGTTCGGCGCCTTCTGCTTCAGTGGCCCGAGTTCGATTCCTGGGCGCAGACCTATACCACTCGTCAGCAGCCATGCTGTGGTGGCAGCCCACATACAACATAGAGGAAGATTGGCACAGATGTTAGCTCAGGGTGAATCTTCCTCAGCAAAAAAAAAAAAAAAATCTCTAAAGAATTCTGTAAGTAATTACTAATTTGCAAAAGTGGTGGTACTGTTCTGTTACAATGCTGTTAGCCTCTGTACTTATAGTAGACATGAGAATTTCAGTGCAAGCAAGTAGCTACTTAAATTATTAGCTCTGAAAATTTCTGGGCAGTCTTTTCTCTCTGTTAAGAGTAGAACTATAACTTTAATTCTGTGATGAAAACATAAGAGGTTTTAATCTAATAACCATTTTTCACTGGCCGTACTTATTCTTGCTATTGTCCAAAGAATAAATAACATCTTAAACAAATCCACTATTACTGCTTGAGCTGATCATTCTGGATTTTAAACACAAGGGTTTTCTGAACTGTTACTTTTTATTTACCTACCAACAGTGCTAAATGTTTTGATACTGAACAGACTAGGAGAATGAAGTATGCATAAGATAGCCATATATTTAAACATTCTTTGCTGTCTCTCTCAGCCACCAGCCGCCTTTGTTGGTCTTGAAGTATTTCTAATTTGAAACTGGGGTAGATTTCATTATGTACCAGCAGAAAATGGCTCTACTGTTTCATAGGCTGCTGTTAGTGACACTGACTAGGCATTGACTGGGCTGTCTCCATTATTTAGTAGTGATGTGTCTCTGACTAAACTCGTGAATTCAGTTCCTGATTTTTTTCTCTAAACAAATAAAGGTTGATACTTAATAGTGTCTCAGGGGATCATGGAATTTTATTTTATTTATTTATTTTTTAAGATTTTATTTTTTTTCTTTTTCTCCCCAAAGCTCCCCAGTACATAGTTGGATATTCTTAGCTGTGGGTCCTTCCAGTTGTGTCATGTGGGACGCTGCCTCAGCCTGGTTTGATGAGCAGTGCCATGTCCGCGCCCAGGATTCGAACCAATGAAACACTGGGCCGCCTGCAGGAGACTGCACGAACTTAACCATTCGGTCACGGGGCCAGCCCCAGATCATGGAATTTTAGATTATTTTAATTTAAAATGAAGTATAAAAGTAACTCTGCTATTTAAAGAAATCAAGTTATATGGTAGTACTGACTTTTTTAAATGCAAATTTTATGGGTGACCTATATTAAATTTTATCACTGTTCCATACCCAACCCAGCAAACATGATGAACTGGTTAAAGTTAATGACTGAGGGGGCCGGCCCAGTGGTGCAGCAGTTAAGTGTACATGTTCCACTTCGGCGGTCTGGGGTTCATCCGTTCGGATCCGGGGTGTGGACCTACACACCCCACTCGTCAAGCCATGCTGTGGCAGGCATCCCACATATAAAGTAGAGGAAGATGGGCACAGATGTTAGCTGAGGGCCAGTCTTCCTCAGCAAAGAGAGGAGGATAGGTGGCAGATGTTAGCTCAGGACTAATCTTCCTCAAAAAAAAAAAAAAAAAAAAAAGTTGCTCACCAGAGGCTCAGGGCTGAAAGCAGTGTGTTTCAGAATTCTTTGGCTTAAGACTGTCAGGGACAGCACTGCCATAAGATCAGATAAAAATTTATGTAAGCAATTATTTGATAAAAGTAACAAAAACAAATTAGATTTTTAAGAAAAGGCATTTGAGACACCACTAATAAACAAATGCATCTTTATTTACAAATGCAAACTTGAGTTCATATGAGAAGAAAATCCCCTTCTCAAATGAAAGCAGTCTTTGGTGTTAATTTAATAGAACCTAGAAAGACCCATTTTATTGTTTCCATATTCTCAGTATAGTATTTACGGTTTTCAGTTTTTCAGAGGGTTTTTTCTTTTGAGATAAAATTCACATACCATAAAATTCACCATTTAAATCATTTTAAGGTGTACAATTCAGTGGTTTTTAGTATATTCACAGTGTTCTGCAGTCATCACCTCTAATGCCAGAGCCTTTCCATCACCCCATAAAAGAAACCCCATATTCATTAGCAGTATTCCCCATTCCCTTCCGCCCAATCCCTGGCAACCGATAATCTACTTTCTGTCTCTGTGGATTTGATTTGCCTACAGTAGACACTTCATACAAATGAAATCATACAAAATATGGCCTTTTGTATTATACTTTGTTTTTGTGTTATGCTTTGACTTAGCATGATGTTTTCAGGGTTTATCCATGTTGTAGTATGAATCAGTACTTCATTCCTTTTTGTGGCTGAGTAATACTGCATTGTATGGATGTACCACATTTGTTATATTCAACAGGTTTTGTTTCCCCTTAGTTCTGTAGTTTCTTCCTCGTGTTTTCATTGTTAAACTGTTTGAACCTGTGGCCACCCTAACCTCTAGAGAGAGATTGGGAACAGGAAGGATGAAATATACAGTGTATTGAAAAGTATTGTCCTAAAAGAACAATTTAGTGGTTACCGGGGGAAGAGGGGTGGAGTGTGGGCACAAGCGATGAAGGGGCACACTTATGTGGTGTCTGACGAATATTAATGTACAACTGAAATTTCACAATGTTATAGACTATTATGACCACAATAAAAATTGCTTAATTAATTTTTTTAAAAAGATATTGTCCTAGAACCTGATATATTAAATCTGTTTATACATACTGTATTCTTAGCATCGCATATGGCACCTTGTAGGCACTCAGTGATAATTTGAAGGATAAGTGACTCAATTAAAGGAATCTCAAATATAGTCAATCAGACACTGTGTGAGTTTGGGAGAATTGAATTTACCCAGCAACAGAGGAATGAAACTTCAGGTGACCTTTGAAATATTAACAAAATATCTTTCTAAAATGAAATTGAATAGTAGCAAGTAGAAACTGCTAAACATATAAAAGCAATACATTTTATAAGATAGGAAAAATATTTTGTACAAATAAAACAGAAACTAATAACTTTAATAGTTAGAAAGAGTCAAAATTCCAGGATTAGAAAGACTTTTGAAAAAGTCATCTGTTCACATGCTCTTCCATCGATTCTCCAATCTCATAGTTGTAATTTCTAAGCAACTAATTTAACTCTTTCCATTATGGGACTAGATCTGTATTTTACTTGGTTGAAAAATGTGTCCCCATAATTTTTACCCTATAATTACTTTCAGTTTGTTCTCTGAGATGTCATACGGAAAACCAAATCATAATTTCACTTGTTAGTCCCTTAAATGTTTCAAGACAATTCCTGATGTCATGAGTCCTTTCTGATTGAGACCCATCATTTTCAATTTTTAGAGCTCTTCCTTTTAATTTCTTGAGGGAAGAGGCTTATGTGCATAATTGGAAGAGGGAGATGCTCAGCAATTGTTTTCTTGACCTGGAAGAGACTAAATGAGGGCAGAAAAATCATAATTAGACATAAAGAACTTGGCAAGATTATAAGACATTGCAAAGGCCTACAGGTAGAGGTTTGAGGTTCTGTCCATTGAGATCTTTTGTCAAGGTAGCAGCCACCAGACTTGAGTGATTTATTAGCTCAGTGGCTCTCAAACTCTTTTGTATCGGGACCCCTTTATACTCATTATTGAGGGTCCCAAAGAGCTTTTGTTTACTTGTGTTATATCTATTTACCATATTAGAAATTAGCACAGAATTTTATAATGTATTTATTAATTTAAGAATAACTGGGGCTGGCCCGGTGACCGAGTGGTTAAGTTTGCACGCTCCGCTTCAGCGGCACGGGGTTTCACCGGTTCGACTCCTGCGTGCAGACATGGCACTGCTCATCAGGCCATGCTAGGCGGCATCCCACATGCCACAGCTAGAAGGACCCACAATTAAAATATATACAACTGTGTACTGGGGGCTTTGGGGAGAAAATGGAAAAATAAAATCTTTAAAAATATATATATAGCAATAAGCCCAATATATGCTGACATCAGTAATATTTTTACAAAAAGTAGCTTTTTCCATAACTAATTTTAAAAATTTAGTGAAAAGAGCACCATTTTTACCTTTTTGCACATCTCTTTAATGTCAGGTCAGAAAGAAGACAACCAGATTCTCATACCTGTTTTTCCATTCAGTCTATTGGATTATATTGTTTGAGTTGAAGTGTTTAAAGAAAATCTGGCCTCACAGAGATATGTCATTGGAAAAGGAAGTACCTTGCAGGCCCTCTGAAAGGGTCTTGGGAATCCTCAGGGGTCTTCATACCCTTCGTACCCTTTGAGCATCCACTGTTTAGATCTTTGCTATACAAAGTGCAGTCCCAAGACCAGCAGAATCAGCATCCTAGGGCACTTGTTAAAAATGGAAAATTTTCACCCTATCCCAGACAGATTAAATCAAAACCTGCATTTTACAATATCCAGATATGATTCATGTGTACATTAAAATTGGAGAAGTTTGAGCCAAAACAGTGCACTTGAGGTCCCTTCCAGTTCTGTATACCTTATTTTTGGTTAAATAAATAAAAAGTAGGCTAGGGGCCAGCCCAGTGGAACAGCAGTTAAGTGCTTCAGTGACCCGGGGTTCGCCAGTTCAGATCCCAGGTGCAGACATGGCACCGCTTGGCAAGCCATGCTGTGGTAGGCATCCCACATATAGAGTAGAGGAAGATGGGCACGGATGTTAGCTCAGGGCCAGTCTTCCTCGGCAAAAAGAGGAGGATTGGCAGCAGTTAGCTCAGGGCTAATCTTCCTCAAAAAAAACAAAAAACAAAAAAACAAAAAAAGGTAGGCTAAATAATGTAATACTAAAATATTATTTGAATAAATTATCATTCCGTCATTCATGGAACCTTTTTACTAGCATTATAAGTAACCAAATTGACTTAGAAATTTAACTCTATTTAATTGCATTTTTTCCTTCCTTATTCACAGGTTGCTTTTTAAAAAAGCAAAATAATAAGCTGTTGAAAAGATGGAATTGGGACTGACTGGTGGTGTAGTGGTTAAGTTCACATGCTCCACTTCAGTGGCTTGGGGTTCATGAGTTCAGATCCTGGGTGCAGACCTACACACTGGTCCTCAAGCCATGCTGTGGCAGCGGCCTACATACAAAGTAGAGGAAGACTGGCACAGATGTTAGCTTAGCACCAATCTTCCTCACCGACAAAAAAAGAAAGGAAGAAAGGAAGGCGGGGAGGAAGGAAGGAAAGATGGAATAAAAAGTTTGAGTTCTTTAAGTCAGTTGGTAATGTGTTAGGATTCTTAGTTTCTGAGGGTACTGCAGGCAGTGCTTTGTTTTTCCTCTTAGCTGTGAAAATGTAGTTTTGTATTATCTACAATCCATTATTCTGTACTGTCAGTTATTGAATTTCTTATCTGGGAAATGCTGTCTTGATTTCACCAACCTCCGTTCCCATCTTCTGGCATCCAATGAAGAATAAAAAAGGGTTATATCTTTTTGTAATTTTCAAAAGTTTTTCTCGGGTTTTGGGTATGAGGTAAATGTGGGGAATTTAAGTAAGTGCCTAGATTATACTATCATTTATATAAGCAATAGTGATGACTGTTGAAATACACCGTGAAGTGTTGTACTCTCTCTTAAGTCTGCTTTGGATATAAATTTAATATTTTAAAGTATATGTTACCATCAACCTTTCTAACCATTGCAGATTTATTAAGGAAATATGGTTGGTTATCCATTGAGAGATCACAGGGCTCCCTAGTGCAAACTCTCCCATGCTACTCCCTCCCTCCCCCTCCCTACCACTCCAGATTTCGGGTTTCAGAGCTACTATGTATACCCTGTTAGCAATCAGCAAACCACGCCCTCCTAAATACACAAGGTGTTCTCTAGGTTTGGCACTAACTTAGAAAAGGGATACAGAGAGCAGTCTGTTTTGAACAGTTCAAGATTACCTTTCTAGGTCTGATGACCATGGAACTCTAGTCAGTTGAACCATAAGCTCTAGTTTTCAGTTTCTTTTAAATATATTTTAACAATTATTCACTTACTTAACAGCTATTAACTAGGCATCTTCTATGTGCCAGGTTGGGAATACAACAGTGTTTCATCTTCTCCCACCTTCTAGTAGGGAAGGTAAACATTGAAGTAGTAACTACAGTAAAACAGATGAATTTTATGGACGTAGTGAAGTAGGGGGTTTTGATCTCCTTGAGAGGGTGAAAGACAGTGTTCCTGCAAAAGTACGTTTGAATTGAGAACTTTATTGACCTGCAGTAATGAGGATGTTGAGGCAAATCTGTTTGAAGGAATGAGCCAGTAGTCACAGTCCTCTGGCACTCTTTATCAGAAATTTTTCTAGGATTCTTAGAATAAAGTCATGCCAATATTGTTCTCTCTTCTATGTTCCCACCATACTCTACCTCTGTTTTGTTAATATAATTAAATTGATATTAACTATTGTCCCCCCCATTAGAACTGAACCTCTCAGGACAGGTTTCTTTTTTACTCTGTAGATCAATTTACTACTACATGTCTGACCCTGCAGTGGTACACCACCATGTAAATAGCAAATGATAGCAGTATGTTAATAAATACACATCCTCTGTGCCAGACATTGCATTAAACACTTTGCATATATTATGTAGTTAATTATTCCAACAATCCTGGGAGGGATAAGTACTATTAGTATCAACACTTTATAAAAATAAACAGTCTGCAATTCACCAGGATGGCTAGCCCAAAATTACGTACCTAGAAAATAACAGAGTTCTGATCCTGGATCCCCTGCTCATATCAAAATCCTATACTGAATTCATAAATGTCTATTCCGGTGTCAGTCTGTGACCTGAGGGCTTCTAAACCTGTCTGTGTAAGTGCCGATATGAAGGGCGTAAATGTAGATTATGATTTAATAATTACACTCTATAGTGCACTCATAATAAACTGTTATATGTTGTTCTGTACATGCAGTTCATTCAGTTCTCTTAAGTTTTACTTGCTCAGAGAGGCCTTCCCTGCTCATTCTATCTAAAATGTTCTTAAGTGTACACACTTCACTTCTAACCCCTTATGGTTTATTTTTCTTCATGGCTTTTATCCCAGCCTTATAGTGTTTATCTAAAGCCCCGATCAGAATACAAATTCTTTGGGTCAGGAGTGTTATTTGACTTGTTATTTGCTGTATTCCAAGTGCTTAGAGTCTGGCAAGTCATAGGCAGTCAGTCAGTGTTTGTGAAATGAATACAGAACTAAGAAGCAAAACAAAATTTTATGTTGCTGGTGGAGGAAATGGGCTCTGGAGTTGGGTCTGCTTGAGTTCAAATCCCAGCAACCTTGTTTCCTAGCTGTGATACCATGGACAGGTTATTTAACCTCTCTGAGCCTAAGGTGTTTATGAGGATTAAGTGAGAAATGCATATAGAATGTAGCAAAGTGCCTGACATGCAGTTATCAATCAATACTTACTAGGTATGGTTATTATCATTAACATTGACATGCTTAGTAGTGAAATAAGTTGTCTCTTGTCCTATACTTTTATGCAGAGATAGTCAGCACATTGCAGTGATTAAAATGTATTTAATGAATTTAAAATAATGTCCAGTTTTAAATGAGAGTGAATGAGCTATTTGTAATCTTGCTTCTTGCCAATCACCTTGCAAAGTGCTTTACTTTTACTATTATTTTAATCGTTTGTATCCTGGCAAATAGATTATATCTTCATTTCACAGGTAAGAAAATAGATTGAGAGGTTAAGTATTTTGCCCAAGGACATGCAGGAGAAATAATAATAAGGTCAGAAACCAAGCATCTCTAACATGACATTAATACAAACCTTAAAATTTTTTTCTTTACCTATTTTTTTGGTAACTTTTTTTTTCTAGACCTCAAGGGGAAAAAATCTGAGTAAGAAATTTAGGTACATGGGTAGCATAAGACTGGAATCGCAGGTTTGAGCCTTGTGTGAGGGTTCATGATCCCTGTTGAAGGGAGAAAAATTTCAGTTACCTTCAAAATCTGTCATTGGTAATGAGAATATCCAAATAAGAGTAGTAATGTCCTTAAAGCAATTTTTGTCTGCTATTAAAAGAATAGAAACTACAATAAGCAATGGGATCAGTTTTTTAGATGAAGGATAGTACATTTTTTATATGAAGGATGGAGCAGTACACAAGCTTTCATGTATCCAGAGAGTAATGAGCCTTGGAGAATCATGAGGTAAACTAATTTCCTTTGATAGAGCTAGCTGGATTTGGTAGGGAGTTTGAAGAGGTTTATTTTCCAATGGGATCATAAGGTATGTTCAAATTCCTGTAAACTAATGGTTCATACCAGTAAGAATCTGGCTGGATCCAGCTTTGTAACAACCAAGGTAGAAATAATGGGGATTTTTAATTACTTTGTTTGTGTAATTTGACTTTGTCACTGATTTCATTAGCCTTTGAATTGCCAGGTTTGACCATTCTGTCTGGGAAAAACAGAATTAAAGCAGTTAGGGTGAAATTCCGTTTAGTTTTTATATAACAGATTGCAGTTCACCTTACTTTTTTACAGAAACAAATGAGGTTGATTCCTGATTAGAGTTTGAAAAGTTGAGGAAAACTTGGTATTTTTTTCTTTAGCAACTGGAATTTTTTGTGCTATCCCAGAGACCTAAATCCACTGGAATTAGCTGAAACGGTTCCTTTATAAATCTTACAACTGTTTCCATCCAATAAATTTGGATTGTACATGTAAAAGAAAACTCTGTATATCATGGGCTGTATCTTGGGAACATTTTGCATGATTTTCAGAGTCATTCCATTACTCTACTGTGAATTGATTAAGATTAAAGGCTCTTAATCAGACCGTTAAACTAAACAATTCTGGGTCTTAGGTACTAAAGGACAGTTGTGAAATTCTTATTTCAGAATTTCTCAGAAAAGCTAGTTTTACTTATCTACGCTGAATGTTGATGCATAATTCACAAGTTATTACACTACAGGATAAAAACTGGTAGGATATCGAAAGATGGTTTCTATATTTAAGTACATTATGACAGTATTGAGTTTCTTGGTATCTTGTAAATAATTTATATGCCGAAAGATTCATATAGATAGTTTGTAATTGCTGTTTTCTCATTATAGTATATATGCTTTGAGGTATATCTGGAAAGAAGTATAGGACTCAGTTGGCTAAAAAAGGGAGGAGTAGAGAGTATTCTTGTCAGTAAAAATGTACATGAAGTATTCAGTGATCAAGTAACCAGTTTGACTTATTTTGGGGAGTTAGGAGTAGAGAAGTAGGTAGAAGTTAGATTGTGAGGGCTTTTCACACCAGATTAAGGAAATTAAAAGCACTGTAACATAGACTAGAAGTAATGTTGAACTATACATTGTAGAATCTGGATTCCAGTTTTTGCTTCATCATTTACTAGGCCCTTACACACTGAAATATAGACTCTGTTTTATTCTAGGTGCTGAAGATAATGTGTTATCTAGTAGGTATCTGATACCTATTAAACTAGATACTCCATAGATGGCAGTTGAATTAATTAGAATTAATGAGTTAATTCCAACTTTGACCTGGCATTAATCTCTCTGGCCCACAATTTTCTCATTTGAACAAAAAGGGACTCTCACTCAGGTTCTTTGTAGATCTGTGATCCTATGGCCATCTTCCAGATCTAGAGAACTGTTACCATTTAAAAAAAAAATTTTTTTTATTGCTTTTTCTCCCCAAATCTTCCCAGTACATAGTTGTATATTTTTTAGTTGTGGGTCCTTCTAGCTGTGGCATGTGGGAGGCCTCCTCAGCATGGCCTGATGAGCGGTGCCATGTCTGCACCCAGGATCCAAACCAGCAAAACCCTACGCCACCGAAGCAGAGCTTGTGAACTTAACCACTTGGCCACGGGGCCAGCCCATTACCATTTTTGAGCAGTGTGATGTGAGTTAAATGATGTCAGGTGATTGGAAATGGTTGAAGGTCAGATGATTAAATAAAGCCAGGTGGTTGAGCTGGCCTCAGTGTGAAATACAACTTAGAGATGGAGAGAATGGGATTAGTGAGGCCCATCTTAAATTGGTCTAAGTTTGAAGAGGTGAGGTATTGATAATGTGGACTCAGTTGTCATAATTGTTATGCAAGAGAAGCAGTGATTCTGAGAGGTAACAAAGAAGCCAGTAAAAATCTCATTTTGCCTGGCCAGAGATCTTTGGCTGTTGGAGGGGCAGTAGGAGTTAGAAGTGTTTACCAGCTGTTCTAAACATTTATCTTTGTTTAAAGAGCTCATAGAGAATAATAGTACTTAAGTATTGTGGGGCTAGAAGCATCCAAGAATGACTATGGTTTCTGTTCTGGATTGTGGAAATAATGATGATACCATTGAAAGAAATAGGGAAATCCAGAGAAAAGCACTGACTTTAAGAGAAAGCAGAATTAGGGGCCGACCTGGTGGCGCAGCGGTTAAGTGTGCACATTCTGCTTTGGCGGCCCGGGGTTCGCCGGTTCCGATCCCGGGTGTGGACGTGGCACCGCTTGGCAAGCCATGCTGTGGTAGGCGTCCCACATACAAAGTAGAGGAAGATGGGCACGGATATTAGCTCAGGGTCAGAGGAGGATTGGCAGCAGTTAGCTCAGGGCTAATCTTCCTCAAAAAAAAAAAAAAAAGAGGAATTGGAGTTTAGACATGTGAACTGTTGTCTGTATGTGAATGGTGTTTTTATTGTATATACTGAAAACTCTTATTTTGATATATAGAAAAGGCTGGTTTTTATAGATCTAGATTTTTTTGCCTACATTATACCTTTGTCCAAAAAAAACTATCTCATTTTGGTTTTGTTTGTTGCCCCGTAGAGTTTAAAAACTTAGCCACATCTTTATGTCTGATAAACCTCTGAAGCAGGGAACAAGGTACCTGTTTTCTAGCTCTTCCATTTTCATTTAGCTAAGCATAGTCCTAAGCAGGCTTGCTCAAACACTTAAGTTAAAGGTAATGTTCAACCCCATTACTGTATTTCTGACCAATTCCTGACATCATAGACCGCCTACTTAGTAGTGATGAATTGTATTGAGCCAGGTATCAGTGGCAACTACTTTGAGATAGCTCCTTAGAATCAGTAGTCATTTCTATAGCCTTTAGAGCAGAAATATTCCTCCCAAAGTTTCCAAGCCCTTATCTTACGCCACTTTTGTTGAGTAATTGAAGCGTTAGTACCTGCTGTCTTGATGGGGATTCAAGCTTACCAAATTACAAGGGATAGGACTTTATTCTGTTACCCATTATAACAATGCAATGAACAGTGTTCTTTTCTGCCATCTTTGTTAATGCCATGAAGAAAAACCTTTCCTTAATCCCTAAAATCAAAGTAGTAGTTATTTGGGTTCATTGAGATCTTCCTGGCAAATAGAAATGTCTTTAGGTAGATGTGCATATTGAGGCTTTTAATAATAAGTCTCAGTAAGCAAGAAGAATAAATTCTTACCACTTCTGTTTACAGCTGTTTATTTTTTTTTTAATGTACCATAAGAGAGGGTAAGGCAGTTTACCTTAATATCACTACTTTTTAAATTAGGTAAACAGAGGAACTATTATCCATACTTTTCAAGTGGGTTTAAGGGATATGGCCCAGGTCACACAGATTTGCTATATGAGAGATTGAACTGAGAACCCAACGCCAGTGTTGTGATTTCCTTGTCCAGTGTTCTTTCAGCTACAGATTCTGAGTTTACCTTTTGGTTGTTGAACTCAGTCCCCATTTGCTCTTAAAAGCACAGTTTCAACATAATTATGGGGAAGGGAGTGTTTAGATAAATAGATTTCTAGTGTAGATTTTGATGTCAAGGAGGCAGAACCTGTGGATATAGTGGGTGGAGCTTTGAATAAGTAAAAATCACATTTTGCTTGTCCAGAGGTCTGTTGCTGTTGGCGGAGAAGCAGGAGGATTAGTAGAAGAGTTTCCCTGCCGTTCAGCATTTAGTGTTGTTTAAAGAGCCGATCTAGAATAAGAAGATTGTTGTCTGAGCAGAGCAAATTCTTGTCTGAAAGTTGAGGAAAAATGGCTAGTGGTAAACAAGAAACTTTGCTTCAGTCTGATTTTGATGTCTGTTTTGCTTATGCTGTGGGTTAATGTACTCTGTTAATTTACGTCTTATCCTTTTCCCTCTAACTGTAACAAGTCTATCTTGCCTTTTCTAATGGATTTTACAAAGAAAGATTTTTGCTCAGTGTTTGTCATCGTAAATTCTCATTGCTGCTGCTGCCCTCAAAAGGATTGTGTAAATGAGGTGGGTAAAAATTTCCAGTATATACAGAAGGTATATTGTAGTCATTTGATGATAGGTATAGAAAGTTTCAGTTCAAGTATTGAAATTGTTTACTTCAGAATGCTTTTTAAGATATTTGAAGTTTTGTAGTTTAGTTGAAGTATATTTTGTGTGAGGAGGAAGGAGGCTTTTCTCAATTCTGTGTGGTTAGGAAAAGTTTTATTTCGTGAAAGGATAGTTAAGTGTTACCGTAACACATTTGAAACTTAAGCTTTTAAGAAGCAAGTGCTGACAGTTTTTAAGAACTAGAACATTGAACGAGAGAATACCATATTACAACTCACTTTTCCAGCTGATTAGTTGGTAAACCATAAGTATATAGAATTCAAAGAAAAAGTCAGCGTCTATAAAATGCATGTGTATGTTTTTAGTTTTTCTTAATTTAAATAAAGCAACATTTTTTATCTTGTATCAACTCTTGATGTGCCCTTGGGGAGTCACAATTGCTTTTTTTTTAATAGTCCGTTTAAGATTGCACAAAAGTGGCCTTTGTTTTTTGTTTTAAGAGAATACATAATTTTTTGTAACCCCAAAAGTATCTTAAATGGATATACATTAGATGTTCAAGAAGTACTTTTGTTTAATGCAGAGAAACATGCTATTGTCCCATGTCAAAAAGCATAATATGGCACTACTGCCTAAAGAGAGATCCTGTGAATTACCAAAGAAAGAGAGAATATTTCTAGAGCCTGTGAGTTGCTGGCTCTGGAAGAATGGAGTGAGAGGATGTGTTTTTCATTAACTTAATTTTTCTTGTTTTCTTGTATGTAAAATATTAGCCCAATTTATCTACCTTAGTATTCTTTTCTGTTTTGTGTTTTTGAACCTCATTCAGAATAGATGAAGAAAACTGCTTTTCCAGCAGTCAGAACAAGACTGAAATAGGTCTGCATGTGGCTAAATCAGAGAATAAAGGAAAGGGGTGACATTTGGAGAATTTTTAGGCTCTAGTTATTGTTTGTTGAAGTATATGAACTAAAAGGAAAAAAGGTAGTCTTTTATTGTTAAAACATTCTCTCATCATTACTTTGTTCTGTTAGGTCCTTAAAATCATGTTTTAGAATAATTTAGACCAACTTGTTTTTAAGAAAAATATCAGTTATTAAAAAATACATTGATTTCTCTCATGTCTTAAGCACAAGAAGCCTATGAGTATGAGAAGTATATCACAAGCTGTACTTGTTTATTTTTAAGCAGATTTGTGTTATATGTCCCAGATGACTTTTTTGTAGATCACTCTCAGGGTCAGTGAAGTTGCGTACTCATTTTTATGTTTTTTGGGTCATTTTTAATATACAATCCTTGTATATTCTTTTTTTTTTTTTTTTTTTGAGGAAGATTAGCCCTGAGCTATCATTTGTGCCCGTCTTCCTCTATTTTATGTGGGACGCCTGCCACAGCATGGCTTGACAAGCGGTGTAGAGGTCTGCACCCGGGATCCAAACCAGCAATGAACCCCGGGTCACTGAAGCAGAATGTGCTAACTTAACCACAGCACCACTAGGCTGGCCCCTACAATCCTTACATATTCTTGCGTCTTCCGAAATGATTCAGAATACCTCTGCTAGATATTTTGATAATCCTGGCTTCTTGATGGTAGCTAACCGGTAAAATTTCTTCTTACCTTTCTCGTTATCTTAAGTGGGTAACAGTAAGCAGCCTTAATCTTTTAAAACTAGCTGGTGGCCTGGTAAGGTGTATCTCAGTTTTATTGGATACCTTGGTACCTGCAATACGTTTTTTAAGGCAGCAGTGGCATCTCAATATGTTGTATAGCATTGGTGTGGAATTTTCTATACCTAAATCTTGGTTATACCTTGAGAAAGCAGCTTAACCTAGTAGATTCAGGGTGGTATATGATGCACAGTTACGGATTTTGCTATTATGACCTTATATCTCATTTGTTCAACTAGTATTTCTATTTGTAAATAGGAATTCCTATTTGTAAAGTCATGAGTGTTGTATAGGTTTGCATGGGTAGGATTAATAAGAGGATTATTTATTTTTAAGGCTAACCAAGGATGAGAGCAGGTTTACCATGGATCTTGGTGATTATTTTTCAAGAGAATTCTTCACTTCCTTTTAACCCTAAGCTTTATTATCTTTGGTGATTGTCTTTGAAGTCAAAGATGGCCTTAGGTCAGCAAACTCAATAATTCAAAGAGCTTTCAACCTAGATACTACATTTGATTCTAGCTACCATGAGTATAGGTAGGTAAGTTGGACAGATTCCCCATTTGCTAGACAGGGAATCTGAAGCTCATAGCTTCTTCTTATCCATTTCACACTGAATTCAAGTATTCTGTTCCATCCCTTCATCTTTCGAATATGACTATGCTAAATTGAAACAGAAGAGTATTTTCATATAGTCAGTATGTGTGTGCTTTTATTAACTTAATATGTACAGTTTTACTGCGAGAAGGCCAAACTACATTCCCCTAAAATGCATGTGTTTATGGAAGAAGGAACATATTTCCTAATCATACTCTATATTCTCTCTACCTACTTTCCTGTAACATTTGGAATGTCTCTGCATGCAAAGGCCAACTGTGTGTTGCAAAGAACAGTCTTTCAGATAATTTTCTGCCAATAGTGAATGTTCTACAACTTAATATAGATTGCTCTTCCCATTATATTTATAAATAGCATTTTAAAAGTTTGCTTTTACACAGTTTTTCATGTTTATTGTGGAAAATTAAAAACAAATACAAAACAATCTCCATTGTTTCTACTACCAGAGAACTTTGAGTGTGCATGATTTATTTTTTTCTTAAAATAGTTCTTAGTTCTGCTTGCTCAATTAAAGCAGCCTTTTCCTTCAGCAGCCTTATTTTCTTGTTTTCATTAGAATTACTATGTGAAGACAAAGACCAGTTGAGAAAACTTAGCTGGATTTGAAAACTAAGACTGAGAAAAATACAAATAGTAGTCTTTGTAGTCATTGCTCAGAAACGAACCTTTTAATTACATGGATTTAACTTTAGTGTCGGCCCTACTAGACAGCTCCTTGCTGTGGGAACTTAGCCCTAGAGGTAGAATCCTCCAAATCAGAACTTTTGAAGAATGCAGTGAGTAATTATAATGAGAATTATCCCACACAACTCTGACTTTCTAGAGCTAACCATTTGATGTATTTCATTTTGATCTATGAGAGGTTACACATTTCTGTGACTTATCAAATTATCATCATTAATTTTGTTTTAATACAGTCATGCATTGCTTAGTGATGGGGGTATGTTTTGAGAAATGTGTTGTTAGGTGATTTTGTCATTGTGTGAGTATCAGAGTGTACTTAAACAAACCTAGATGGTATAGCCTACTACATACCTAGGCTACATGAGACTACCATTGTATATGCAGGTCCATCCTTGATCAAAATGTCATTATGCGGTACGTGATTGTGTATGTTGTCACTGAGACTGTAGATGATTAGAAGTTATTTTAACTTTTCTGCTCCCTCCCCCCTATTTCCCATTCCCTGCGATCTTTGTATATGAATTTATAGTGCCACTTGGACAGTACGCCAGTGTAGCTACTTCAGCTCAATCCGTATCATTAGATGAGGTGGGAATAGGTAATGAGATATTTTTTCCACACCACCTCTCAGATAGGAGTGTTTTGTTGCTTTTATGTCTTATGTATATTTTTCATACATTGTTGAAATTTTTATTTGCAAAGAATTTGCACTTTGTGAAGATTCTAAAATATCACTGTGATGCTATTTAGTATAACATGTAGTAGTGATAGTGAGTTTTCTTCTGAAATTGATTAGAAAACTTGTCTTTCATATAGGTCTGATATATGTCTTTCCATTTTATGTTTCATATGTACAAGACAATTGGCTCTTCAGTTATCATGCCAAACCAATCCAAATCCTTAACTCCTTCTGTACTTTTGACTTTATTAAAGGGTACTTTGTATAATAATAGAATACCTGCCAATCTAAGCGTGTGAATTTATGCTCACACATGGGTTGACTGTTCAAAATAGTTAAATGCTGTGTTGATTAATGTGTTAGAGAACAAGATTGAACAAAAAATCTTCTAACCGGGGCTGACCCCGGTGGTGCAGCGGTTAAGTTCGCATGTTCCGCTTCGGCAGCCTGGGGTTCGCCGGTTCGGATCCCAGATGCGGACATGGCACCACTTGGCAAGCCATGCCGTGATAGGTGTCCCACATATAAAAAGCAGAGGAAGATGGGCACGGATGTTAGCTCAGGGCCAGTCTTCCTCAGCAAAAAGAGGAGGATTGGCAGCAGATGTTAGCTCAGGGCTAATCTTCCTCAAAAAAAGGGAAGGGGGAAAAAAGATCTTCTAACCAATTAGAATATTTGGCCTTCTTTTTAACCAATAACTTCCTTTACCTGAAACAGCAGAAGATATTGACAACAGCCTAAATTTTTCCCTAGCCACCTATAGAGGCCGTGGAAGTTAAGTCACCCCACTGTCTAACCATTCCTTGTTGTTTTCTTATGGGAGCTAAATTGCCCTACCCAGCTCTGACTGCATAAATCAGCTCCTGCAGGCAAATCAGAAAAAAGGATGGTAAGAAGGCAATCTAGTAGAACCTTAAGAGGCAATAAAAATGAAAGTTCAAAGGCCCTGCATCCGTTAATGTGTATCTGTTGCTATTTTTATGATTTTCAGGGGGTGAAGCCAGCCAGTTTTGACAAAGTAGCAATTCCTGAAGTGAAGGAAATTATTGAAGGATGCATACGGCAAAACAAAGATGAAAGGTAAGTTGCCTCTTTTGTCCTGGGTATTGCTTAAGCAAAACCTAAAATGTAATATGCTCTGACTACAACACTCAGTCTAAGGTATATTTAATGTTAGTTGTGATTAGTTTCTCCATTTATGTCACATAATATCTTTAAAAGTAGAATTCTTTCCATTGAAGGTAGTATTCATATTTGATATGCTGAAATTATGTATAATGTGGTGTAGTAGAGTTTGAGTAAACCAGAACCACCTTAAACATAGCTACTACAGTCAGGGAAAACTACTTGTAGCGTCAGCGTGTTTTATAATACTCAGTAGCGTTCAGTCTCTAACACAGCAGATCTGTTCCTTAGTCTTCTACTCATTGAATTCTAAAAGGTGAAATAAAATCTTGGCTATTTAAAATCAAGTCAACTATACAAGTCTTGATTTGCTGTCATTACGCCAGAATTGAAGAAGAGCAAAACATCAAAATTCCTTTGAGTTAAAAGAGACGACTTCGTCCAAAGCTTAGGAGATCTGGCTTGGTCGTTTGTACTAACAGAAGACTTTTCTCAGAGGAGTAGCAAGTATCTGATCTGCCATATAGCTGATTCATCACCCATTAGGTATGGCAAAGGTCCAGTGTCTGTTTTTGAAAAATAATCTACCTTCACCATAACCCCTCAGCCTCCAAAAAAGAACAAATTAGACCAGCCAGTACAAATAAAAATTGTAAATTGAGCATAATCTACCTCCTGAAGAATGTAAGCAATCAGGTATATCAACCAAATTAAAGAATTCCATATCTTCACTTCTCCAGTCTCATTCTTTTCATAACCTTGTTATTTGGAAGAGCTTTTTAGTAGAAATTTAATTTGGGTTTCTAGTTTTATATACCCTGATTGGAAAGGAGAGTCCTTAAGACCTTTCTTTCTTTTTTGTTTTTTTTTTTCACTATAAACAAAGGAATATTTGTTTTGAGTCTTAGTACCTATTAGTCTGTTTCTTTTCTGGATGAAAGTTTACCAGATTACTGGTATTTTGAAACCATTTATCTAAAGAAGATTATTCCACAATCAGACTTCTGCTTGCCTAGTACACAAATTGTTGAACAAGGAATTGAGAGAATTTATTGGGGTAAATAAAGTTTGCTATAGTAGAAGGTATTGAAAGATAGCTAATTGGATATTGGTCAAGGATCAGATGAGATCATATACATAGGAGGATTTTTGTTACCTATAAATGTTAACTATTTTTGTTAACTATAAATAAATATATATATAAACTATATAAATGATTACGTGGCATTTTGAAGCTATGATATTCTATGTATTGCTGTTATTAGTACACTTAACTAATATGAGATTAGATCATTAGATTAAAAAAGGATCATTTCAGCTTTATTCATAAATGAGATTGTTATGATGTTCTGTAACTTAGAGTGAAACTCTATAATCACTATTCAAATGGAGCAATGTAGAAATGAGTTATAAAATTTCCCTCATTTTTCTTTTCACAGTCTTTTTTCATTATTCCAAGCATAACAAATATTAGTCACACTTGAAAATTATCTTTTCAATCTAATAGGATTTTGTTTTTGTTTCTTTTCCCTCTCTTTGGAAGATATTCTATCAAAGACCTTTTGAACCATGCCTTCTTCCAGGAGGAAACAGGGGTGCGGGTAGAATTAGCAGAAGAAGATGATGGAGAAAAGATAGCCATTAAATTATGGCTACGTATCGAAGATATTAAGAAATTAAAGGGAAAATACAAAGACAATGAAGCCATTGAGTTTTCCTTTGACTTGGAGAGAGATGTGCCAGAAGATGTTGCTCAAGAAATGGTAAATTAACACTAATCAGCTGTTTAAAAATTGTTGCAGATTTATATACATTGATATTGTTTAGTAAAAAAGCAGTTTATGAGGCAGTATGTATGGCATATCCCACTGATATAAAATTGTGTTGATTAATGGGCCCCAAATTATTTTTATTTAAGGAAAAGATCTACAGACATAGATATGTATAAGTATGGATACATGAGTGGATTAGATAGATAGATAGATAGAACAAACTATAATGCATTCTGAAGTAATTTTGAAAGTGGGTAAGGTTGAATGATTCCTGATTTATATAAGCCTATTTAGTTAGAATGACAAATTATGTTTTCTAAATATTAATACATTAGCCTTTGATCAGTCATCTGGATAAACTGTATAAATAGATCGTAAATTATTTTTACTTTGAAGGGAGTTTTCAAGATCAATTTTTAGTTGGCAGCCTTTGGTGAATCATTTTTTGAAGGATGTCTAAAAGACTACTTTTCAAGAAGGAAGTACTTCACCAATTTTGGGCTTGCTATAGTACCTAAAATAGCCATTACTATGCAAAGATACAGACTATCTCTATTAGAATTTATAAGAACCATTTAGTAGTAGTTGCCTCTGAGAAGTAGTCAGGTATGAAAGAGATTCTTATTTTTAATTTTTAGTTTTTTATAACTGTTTGAGAGGTTCCTTTTTCCCCCCTCCCAAAGACCTAGTACCTAGTTGTGTATTCTAGTTTTAAGTTCTTCTAGTTCTTCTATGTGAGCCACCGCCACAGCATGGCTACTGACAGATGAGTGGTGTGGTTCCACGCCCAGGAACCACACCTGGGCTGCCAAAGTAGAGTGCACCGAACTTTAACCACTAGGCCATCAGGGCTGGCTGTGTTTTTTTTTTTTTTTTTTAACCTTCTTACTTTTACCACAGTTGTTTTATCTAGTTAAGTGGTTGCCTAGTGAAAGGAAGTAAAAGCAACAGAAGTTAATGGTTACATATAAGCAGGAAATTGCATAAATAGAATAGAAGGAGCCTTATTTGGTTTAACAACTTTGATTTTTAGGTTCCTCACTGTTTTGTTATTGTAAAGAATAAAGATACATCCATCCTGTGAGTCTCTACAAAGATGATGGGGAAATGCATAACGCAAACCAGTACTTTCACAGTTTGGTTAAGACCAGTCTTTAGAGAATTCTTTCTTCTCTTTCTTCTCTACTTTTGTCTCCAAAAGTACCTTTTTTGTTTTATATTTGCTTTGTTTTCTTTTAATATTCCACTGCTTCCTAATATGCACCCTTTTATACTGTAGGTAGAGTCTGGGTATGTCTGTGAAGGTGATCACAAGACCATGGCGAAAGCCATCAAGGATAGAGTGTCATTAATTAAGAGAAAACGAGAGCAGCGGCAGTTGGTGCGGGAAGAGCAAGAAAAAAGAAAGCAGGAAGAGAGCAGTCTCAAACAGCAGGTGGAACAACAGTCAAGTGCTTCCCAAGCAGGAATCAAGCAGCTCCCTTCTGCTAGCACCAGCGTCCCTGCTGCCTCAACCACTTCAGCTTCAGTTTCTACACAAGTAGAACCTGAAGAACCTGAGGCAGATCAACATCAACAACTACAGTACCAACAGCCTAGTATATCTGTGTTATGTAAGTATTTGGGACGTGAACAAGTATGCTAATGATACTCCTCATTGACTTATCTTCTTATTCCTCATTTTACACTGGCCTCTTGGTTTTGAATTATGAATCCAACATATCAGAAGTTTGAAATGGTTGCCTTCTACCTTTTCATTCTAAGGTCCATGACTAACCAAATAGAAGGGTTGGACAATGAGGAAACGTCATTAGTAAATAGAGTAATTCTATAGGTTCTAATATCTTAGAAGTTCCGATTTGTAGATTTCTACTTTTCACAATTCCTTAAAAGAAAATGTAATTAATAATGAAAAATGAGCAAGTTTATCTTAGCCACTTATAATTGAACCCGTTAATTTGGTTCAACTCTTAGTAAAGCTGAATAACTTTACTAGTTTCTAGCTTATAAGCTAGAAACTAATGAGACCATTAGTTATTAATTGAACTACCTGCTTAATACTAAGAACCCGTTGGTCTCCAAAGTTAAGATTTTGAAAGCTGTGTCAAACTTAAAGCTGACTAACACCATTCCATTGTCTTTCCCTTAATCTTCAAGTAATGAGTATGCGATAGCCAGGGGATTTTTTTTAAAAGACATTAAAACTTTTTTCCAATGGATCCCTCATTTAAACATAGAAATCTACTCAGTAAAGTAAGTAATAGTCACTTTTTATTTAGTTCAGATCTGTGCAAAGATAAAACTAATTAACCCTGAAGTCATGGTTTTGTGATGGGAAAATGTGAATCTCCTTTTTGTAATTTGTCTCTCTCTCTCTGTTTTTTGGCAATTCATTTCTCCTTCAGCTGATGGGACCATTGACAGTGGTCAGGGATCTTCTGTCTTCACAGAATCTCGAGTGAGCAGCCAACAGACTGTTTCTTATGGTTCCCAACATGAACAGGCACATTCTACTGGCACTCTCCCAGGGCATACAGCTTCTGTTGTCCAAGCACAGTCTCAGCCCCATGGGGTATATCCACCCTCAAGTATGGTAAGTAACTGCATAGGAGCGTGTAAGCCTGAAATGAGAGCCAATAGATAATGTGTTAAATGCAAATTCTTCCTACTATCCAAGGAACAGCATGAGTATGAAGCAGAAAATATAAATGGTGTATTTCTAAAGGAATTAGGTTTATTATAGAGTATAATTGGAGTGGTTCACACAGAATAGAATCTATGCAGTAATGTGTGGGAATCAGCTGAACTTCCTATGTGGAGAAACTATGTACAAGATTAGACTAATCTGCATTCAATTAAAGATAATGCTCTCTTTAGCACTTGTTGAGACTATTCAAAGCAGCATAAGTTGGACATGAAAATGGTTTGGGAGTGGGGATGAGAAGAGTTTTTCAAAAGCTTACTTATTAAAAGCATTACTAAGTATTTTCTGTAAGATTTTTTTATTGTATAAAACACAGGTAAGACCTTCAAATGATTATAGAATGCTGCATGTGAGTACTCTAGAGTGAAGAAATCCTTTATTTGTATGACCGTTTAATTTAGCGCTTGTGTTTAATCATCAGTTGCTATGCGTGTTCCTGCCTTAAAGTCTGTGTTGGACACAAGTTCCTTCCCCAGTATATGTTCATTTGCTTTTTCCCTTTATTTGGTATGTGTTTTATTACTGATTTATTTTCTGAATCAACTTATGGAGATTATTGACTGAATTATTTTATGTATTTTTAATATATATGTATACATACACACACATACACATGCACATACACACAATTCTTACTCCATGTTTTATATTAGCCACTCTTGCTTCTCATATAGAAAATGTTAAAGTAGATCATCAGATAATGCCACATTTCTTTTGTTGACCCTCCATAAGTCTTCAGAGGTAAATAAAATACATGAGCTGCCTCAGGAAGCAATCAGAGAGTAACTGGTCACTGTATAGCACTTGTTTAGTGAGATCTTTAGGCAGAAAGATATTCCCTCTCTCTCAGAAAGCTTATAATCTGAATTTTGTGGAATTCTTGCTCTTCATTAAATGAAAATCTTTCTCTGTTAAGAAAATACTTCTACTTGCTCTTGTCTTTTATTCTACAGCTTAGAGTAAAAGACATTTATTTGAGTCCATTCATCAGTCCTGCGTTGGCTAGGTCTCAAGATAATTGGCCACAGTAACACTAGGAAAACTGCTAATGCACTGATGTTTTAACAGTCTACTTTTTGACCTTTAAAATAATTAGGTAGGGTAGAAGAACTTTATAAAGACTATATAGAGATATTTCTCTGATCTGACGATTATTATTTGTTGGCATTTCTTGTCAGTTTCTACTGTTGTTCTGATTGATTGTTTTCTGGATCATCATAACTAGATTTTTTAAAAACTATTTTTAATCTCTTGGCTTTCCTCATCACAGGGTTATGAACCTTGGGTCTCTATTTTAGAAAAGGAAATGGAATGATCATTTATGAAGATTATAAATATTTGAGCCACAAGCATAGCTATGTTTATTGATGCTCTAAAAGCAGACTGTTAATGACAGTCTTGCCTTGTAATGATAATATTTTGTGGCGGTATCATGAAGAGTTACTAAACATTGAGGGTTTTTTGAAATTTTATAATTCTGTTCCTTTCGTATTCTAGAAGGAATTTACTGTGGCTTACAGTAATGTATCAATTATAAGTGGAATTTTAAAAATTAGGATAAAGGAGAAACAAGGGTGAAGAAAAACAGAACCAGGAATGAAGCTAAGTAATGATATGATGATACTTATATACTTGCTACCAGTAGGCCACAAATTTGACTCAAAGCATTCTATGCAGCCAGTTTGGGAAAAGAAGATGTAATTAGTTACACAATTCACAGTACCTAAAAGGAAATAACAGACTTTCTCACGACAGCCTTCAGTGTTAGATGTACTGCTTTGTAGCTGTATTAAAACCTTTATGTTAAGATCCCTCAAATTTTGTTAACCTAAGTTGAATCTCTGATATGCCTGAAAAAATTTTTAAGTTATCCTTTAGAGATTCACATTTAAAATATTTTTCTCTTGACTACTTTAATAGAAATACAGACTGTTTCCTGTATCTATTGTGAGTTACTTCTAGAAAGCTAATGCTTTTCCTAGTAGAAGTTACTTTTTACCTGTACAGATAAAGATAGGCAAGTGAGATAAAATACTGTAAGCCAACAGCTTTTTTAGTCTGAAGCCTTCTAAAATAGAATTGAGAACCTTTTTCTGATGTTTCCAGAGCTCCTGCAAAGTAACCTAGTCTGAAAATCTTCTACATCTTTTAAGGTACATTAAACTAATAGAATTCATTCTTGTTTGATCTTAATAAGTTTATGGAAACTACAAGCCAATAGTCATTGTTTTCCCTGTGTGTTCTGCTACCTCAGTTGGTCAGTCTTTCTTATTCAGGCACTCATAACAATTGATCTTATTTCAGAATACTTAGGACAATAGTTGATCATTATCGTGATTGTTCATTAAAAAAACCTGTGCTTGACCAACAGTCTAGAGAGAGTAGTGGTGATCTGCGAGGTGTGCTTTGTGGAATTATATCTCGCCTCAAAAAAGTTGGCTTTGTGGAATTGGGGGAGGATGAAACATTTTTATGTCAACTATACCCTGTTATCATTGTACATTTGGTTATTTTGTTTTCAAGGTACTGTGTTTTTCATGTGTGTGTTTGTTTTCTGTTTAGCCTCGTCGCGGCCGTAGCATGTCGGTTTGTGTTCCCCATCTTTCTGCTGTTCCCTTTCTGTCCCGCATCTCTCCCAGTGCTCCTTCCACCCCACCACCAGTGCTGTCTGCACCTCTTTGTCCTTCCCTCCTTCGGACTGCCCCTGAGGAAACTTTTGCCGAAAAGCTTTCTAAAGCATTGGAGAGTGTCCTGCCTATGCACTCTGCCTCTCAGCGCAAGCACCGACGCTCCAGCCTGCCTTCCCTCTTTGTCAGTACTGTATGTAACAAACTTCCTGACAAATGAAAATTTATTACCAATGAATACATCCAGGCATCAAGAATTTTAATAAAAATTATATAAAGAACAGAACTTAGTAATATGTTATGCTTTTAGGATACCAGTTCTTCCTGTAGGACAGTTTTTTGTTATAAGGCTTTAAAGAGAAAAAACAGCAAGGAGGTAATGAGAAAGAATGCTTGTAACACCCTTGGCACATATCAGTGTGTGCACAGTAAAATTTAACTATAATAAAATATTCTCCTATCCCCCAGTGACATATACAAATCTTTGCATTTTCATATCCTAGTAAAGAATATGTGTATTATTTAGTTTTAAACTTATTAGCTTAATCAAAAGCAAATTTTCGCTTTATCAGACATTACTCAAACACGTTTTCTCTCACTTTATTCTAAAGAGACACTGATGAAGCTGGATGAATCCATTTTTTCCCATAGTCAGTGAAGAATAACTGAAGAGTGAAAATTGGTTTTAATTTGCTAGCTGTTTAAAACGCTGTGTCAGCAAACTAAAAGGCCACATGATGTTCCTTCATGGAAGTTTTTCTTCTTAGAGTAAGGTGGGACCTTAACGCTAATGAATACATTAAATACACATATAGTACGTATGATTTTCTTTGGCCCCATTCATGTCTATAAATGACTTATCTTTTAAGGTTGTTTTAAATACTGTGGGACCTTGCTGCTGCTTCTCCAGATAGAGAATATAGTTAACATTTTGATCTAGCGATCCCAAAATCTTCAGATTTTTACCCAGGAGAATGATTAACTATATACTGCTTTATGGCTTTGGGCTACTCAAATAAACAACAGTAAAATAGAGCATTTTGATTCAAAATAGAAACCTTTTAGTTGTTGTGAGGAAGTAACAGTTGAGCCGTTTGCTCACTTGATGGGGTCTAGCCTATTGAAAAAATGAGACTGATCTACTCTTTTAAAAAAGGGTCCATGAAAGTGAGCTATTGCAGTGTACACTGCTTTTGGCAAGGTATGATTCTAAATTTAGAGTCTTAAATCTAGAACTCCTTCTGTGAACAAAAAGTGCTGTTAAATCAAGTCAGCTATTATTTATATTATCCTTTTCACCTAATTTGAACACCAAATTATTCAACGCTTAACTAGGATCAGAAAAGTGGGCATTCATTGATTTGGCATCTGGAATATGTTTCGTGTGGTAAAATTAACTGCATCTGGTTTGGAATAGACAGGAAAGACATTTCTATCACTTGTCAAGTTGTGTGTTTTACTATCCACCAAAAATCTCTTTTGATTCTAGTTAGAAGGCATGCTCTTAGTTGATAAGAAAGTAACACTGAAGCCCCTAACACAGCACAGCATAATAAGAATACAGAATATAGAAAGACTTTATACAATAACTTAAATTGAAGCACATTTCTTATGGTATGAAAATTGTTGGACTTACTGTCTTTCTTTAACTCTTACTCTTCCTTTAACTCTTTTTCCACTGATGTAATTTACATTGTCTTAAGAATGAGCATATTAATTGTGGGTGAAAACAGAATAACTACTTAGTTAAATTCTTCCATTTCCTTTGAAAGAGGAAAGTTGTGAAAAAGCAGCTCTTATCTAATGCAAAGAGTCTCACAAAATAATTTTATTGACCCTGGATGTATTTAATGGATTTTTACTATGCACATAATTTCCAAAAAGCATTGTTATTTCTTTATTAATTATAAATTTGGTGTAACCATTTCATAGGGTTACACAGAGCTAGCTACCCAGTTGTGCATGTCTAATGTAATTTCACATATGAATGTATGAATTACTTGTCTTATTCATGTTGATACAGCCTCAGTCCATGGCGCATCCGTGTGGGGGGACCCCAACATACCCAGAATCACAGATATTTTTCCCAACTATTCATGAACGTCCAGTTTCTTTTTCACCACCTCCCACCTGTCCACCGAAGGTGGCCATTTCCCAGCGACGTAAGAGCACCTCCTTCCTGGAAGCCCAAACTCACCACTTCCAACCCTTGCTGAGGACTGTTGGCCAAAATCTTCTTCCACCTGGTGGCAGCTCAACTAACTGGACACCAGAGGCCATAGTTATGTTGGGTACTACAGCCAATAGAATAACTGGAGAGCCATGTGAGATACAGGTCCATCCTATGTTTGAACCAACTCAAGTTTACAGTGACTATAGACCTGGACTAGTACTATCAGAAGAAGCTCATTATTTTATTCCTCAGGAAGCAGTGTATCTAGCTGGGGCACATTACCAGACCCAGGTGGCAGAACAGTATGAGGGTATTCCATACAACTCACCAGTACTGTCAAGTCATATGAAACAGATACCTGAACAGAAGCCAGTACAAGGGGGCCCTACCTCAAGTTCTGTCTTTGAATTTCCATCTGGACAGGCTTTCCTGGTAGGACACCTTCAGAATTTAAGATTAGATTCTGGATTGAGTCCAGGATCTCCCCTCTCTAGTATTTCTGCACCTATCAGTACAGATGCTACACGTTTGAAATTTCACCCTATCTTTGTTCCTCATTCCGCGCCCGCTGTGTTAACTCATAACAATGAGAGCAGAAGCAATTGTGTTTTTGAGTTTCACGTTCACACTCCAAGCTCCTCTTCAGGAGAAGGAGGAGTTTTACCTCAGCGTGTTTACCGAAATCTGCAGGTTGCAGTGGACTTGAATCAGGAAGAACCACCTCCTCAATCAGTTGGATTACATGGCGGCCTGCAGCCTGTGACTGAAGAACAGCATAATTACCATGCCCCAGAATTGACCGTTTCTGTGGTAGAGCCTATCGGACAGAACTGGCCAATAGGAAGCCCAGAATATTCCAGTGATTCCTCACAAATTACTTCTTCAGACCCCAGTGATTTTCAATCACCTCCCCCTACAGGGGGAGCAGCTGCACCTTTTGGCTCTGACGTCTCATTACCCTATATCCGTCTGCCTCAGACAGTGTTACAAGAATCCCCACTTTTCTTCTGTTTTCCCCAAGGAACCACATCTCAGCAGGTTTTATCTGCCTCAGTTTCTTCAGGAGGATCCGCACTCCATCCACAGGTTATAGGAAAACTTCCACGATTCTTTTAAACTGCCTTACCATTACATTTAATTTTTCTATCCCTCCTTTCCATTTATGAGGAATATTATTTAATTTTATTAGTAGAGTTTCTCCATTTGGGGGGATTATAAACTGCTTGTATTTAAGAACCAAACAGGAGAGAGAAGCTGCCTAATATGTACAGAGAGAAGCTTACCTATAATATGTGCAAACCCTTGGAAAAGAGAACACAAAAACTAGAATTTTAGTCACTTGTCATAATTCTATTCATATGTAGATTATTTTCAATTAGTAATGAAAATGCACATGTCTGTAATGTAAAGTTGACTCATCATTGATTATTTACAAATACTAATGTGAAATATTTCTTTCTCCCTAGAGACAAATATGGTTAGTTTTTGATAAAAATAGAAAGGTTAGCATTTTTTTTCTGTAAAATGAAAAGAATGGAAGATAGGGAATACTTTTTTTTCCCCTGGTAGTATTAAGAATACACAAAATTTTCATTAGTGTGGAAACATCTTAAAAGACAGAAAAAGAAAACATCTTAGGAATTTGTCTTAACAAATGAAGAGGTCTTTTTAAAATGGAATTTAGTCAAACGAGCCACTGTATTATATGTCCAAGTAAAATGTTAATCCATGAAATTGACTGATTGTAATTTTTAGCAGCTAAGTTATAATCTAGAGTGGGTGGTAGGGTTTTGTTTTGTTTTAAGAATTTGTCATATATGTTGCAAGCTAAAGAATATTAGATATCTTAGGCCTTGGTTTTTTCCTCAAACTTAAATCTTGTTATTTATGTCTATGAGCATATGTACTCTCGCACAAAAAGACTAATGGACATAATAGGATTCACGAAGTGGAGTCAGTATTAACTATTTCCTATATTCCTTTGATATATTTTATTAAATGTGTAAGTCTTATAAAATCTATATAGGAGACTTTGCAGTTATATATTCAAGACATCATTTGGATCTTTTAAATATTCCACTCTTTTGTAAAGTAATATATGTTCTTCTTTGTACTTTCTTCCTATGTTCTTCCCCCATCAGGGGCATAACCAACTCTGAAAATGTACAGAAAGTATCAGAATAGTACCAAGAAACAGGGAGATCTAGAAACTTGAGAAGTATACTGCAGAAGCATGCAGTATATTCACATTGATACACTAGTTGTCAGCCTGTGCTGTAAATCTTAACGTACTACCAGCCATTCTCCTTCAGATTTTCTGAAGTAAAATTTCAAATATCAGGTAGTTAATTTACAGACATATTGCAGAAAGAATGAATACTTACAGTGGTTAAGATGCAGTGGAATGGGATGTCATATCCAAGCTAGCTTCAAGGAAACCCCTCTAAACTGAAATGGAACAGCAAAGGTGGGCCTTTTCATTTCCTTAATTTACCTATCTTTCCTGCATTTATTTCTCACTTATTTTAACTTAGACTTCTTCTAGGTTAGGGTTTCCCAAATTCAACACTACTGATGTTTTAGGTTGGATAATTCTTCATTGTGGGTGTCTGTTCTATGCCTTGTAGGATGTTTACCAGCATCCTTGGCCTCTCCCTACCACATGCCAGTAGCAGCCACCTCCCCCAGTTGTGACATCCAAAAATGTCTTCATATTGCCAAATGTCCCCTTAAGGGAGGGGGGCAAAATCACTCCTGGTTGAGAACCATTGCTCTCTGTACTTGGCAGTTAATGATGATAACAGATTTTTTACCTTTTTCATAAAAGTCATCATAGTACTACAAGAAGTAGCAAAAAGAATCAAATAAGCATTATCAAATACCCTTTTTTCTCTAATTGTTCAGATACAGAGTTTTTTCACATTGATAGTCTTATTACTTTTTTCCTGGTTATTATATTTTCAGTAATAATTTTATTACAAATCTTATAATATTTTAGCCAGCTAAAGTTGTAGCCTGAGCAGCAGTGGTAGGTTAGCTTTTAAGCATCAGTGGTTTTTGAATGGGATCAGAATATGTTCTGTGATAGGATGCTTCTCTAACCTTTCCTTACAAGAGGTGCCCCAACAGTGTCTCCCATACATCCTTAATCAAGCTAATGTTTCATTTTGCTCAAGCACACTCTCAGGAGTTTAAATATCTATTGCAAAAGCCTGATCTCTCTGTGCATTTACCTTAGGGCTTCTCTGATTTGTTGTATTCACTTCTTTCCTCCAGGCACAGGGGCAGAGCCAGGGTCAGCCATCCTCAAGTAGCTTAACAGGCATTCCATCCTCCCAGCCCATACAACATTCTCAGCAGGTGAGAACAACTCATTGCTACATTTTATGGATTAGCAGTAGCCAAAACACTGTTTTATATCTTTCACGATTTAGATTCCTGATGTAAATAGCCTGCTAAATTTTTGAAAGGAAAATAAAGAGAAATAACATTCCTTGTGTCCAGTACCATTTTAGAGAATCTCTTTTGTTTAATGTATTTTTGAACAATCTGCTAGATTAGACATATATTGAAATTCAAAAGAAGCATTGTTACTGATATGTTATAACTTATCTGCCTTCTTAAACAGATGATTCTACACATAATTTAATAGTACAAAGAATACCAATTTTCTTTCTACTTTCATAACTTTTTATGAGCATTTTGCCATCACCTTCATTCTGCTTGACTCTGACAGTACTACACTCCTTTGTAATTATTTCTAATCTGTGGGATGGAGTATCAGATTTTATGCTAAGAGGCACTGAATGAAAGCCTAAGAACAACTACTTCATGAACTTTTAAAATTTATTTTAAACTTCTGATTTGGGGAATTTGTTTTCAAAAGTTCAAGGAACTCAAGAGGTTAATACAATGCTGATGTATTCAACAGCAAAACTGGTAATTCTAAAATTAAATATCTATGGTTCATCACTCATATTAGTTAATAGTAATTATTTGCGTGAGAATAATGCTTTTTTGGGCACAATTGAATATTTATTCGCTGTTTCAAATAAAATTTGTAGCCACTACACAGGTCATAAAAACTTCCCAATGAACTATTTCATTGATAGTTCTCTACGAAATGTGTTTTTGAACCACCAAATTATGAATTGGCTTCTGTTTCTATTAATTTTTGAAACAAAACTTTTAATTCTTAATACAGATGGTCTGCTTCCAGTCCAGTGTGTGATCAGGTAGTCATTTGATACTACTAAGATTAAGATGTTCATTCTATAAGATTAATTTGGTTATATATACATTTACTCTGTGACAAACACCTCTATGTTATAGAATTTAAGGGCTGGGAATTATGTACTTGTCTTGGTCCTGCCCTTTCTTCCACATAAGTATCTGAATCTATATATAATTATAGTTAAGTTCAAATAGTCACATTTTTGCCAACCTTAACAAATTCTATTTTAATTAAATTAACAACCCCAAATAAGAATACAAATTAAAAGTTAACATAAAGCTAATTGAGAACAGAAGCACTATCTTGGGTACTAGTCTCCTGATTTGCTTTTCTTTGGACACAGGCCAACACCAATAAACTGAGCAAATTTAAGTGTGTGCTTTGTTTTTCCTTTTCCAAAGGAATTTGTTATATGTCTAGTATTTGAGCATATATATGTATACTTACTACCAAGTGAAGAAGATAGTGAAATAAGTCACTGAGTTCAGTAGTGAGAAAAGTGTGTGGGAGCAAGGGAGGGCAATTCCATAAATGTCAAGTTAAAAGAATTAGGTAGTTGACCCTTCTGAGGGAAAATGTGGCTAAATGGTGATCTCTACATTACAAACAAAAATTAATTTGTTTCAGTGATGCTTTTTTTTTGATACAGTTTATTTTGTGACTTATTTTCAATTTATGCCATCTAGAATAATAACTTTTCCAGAGTCACATAGCCAGTAAGTGGATAGAACTAAAAATTCGAGATTTCTAGAATAGTGTTCTTTTTTCTGTATTAAAGTTCTACAGGGACTTATATTCTAAAAAGGTACCCAAGAACCTGCATTTATTTGTTTTAGCTACTGGGGTTTCATATAGAAAAAAGAAAAGTTGTAAACCTTCTATACTATATGGGTAGAGTCTGTCTATTTTTAGATGTGATTTTTGTTTTACATACTGTCAGGTCCCAAAGCCCTCCTTAGGGAACCATATTTCTAGTTTTATTACAGTGAGGAAAGAAATGTACTTTAGCTGAAATTTACTTTATTTCATGGGTTTCTGGAATATAATGAATAAAAGATTCCTTTTTTATGTTTTTATCAAGAGTGCCTTCTAGTGGTTGCTGTATCTTAGTAAGGTACCAAAAATAGCTTCCTCCTCCTGGAAAACTTTTTTTCCAGCAGGAGGAAGCCGGAAGCAAAGTCACGAGCTACCTTTCTTACTTAATAATTTCTTCCATAGGGCACATCTAGAGTCTTCAGGTATTTTTTACTTTCTGTTCAGTGAGGCTCGTAAACATTTTTTTCATCAAGCACCCGTGTCCCACAGATAGTACACAGTCAGCGTAGGCTGTTTGAACTGGTTTCATGAGACAAGTTTATGCAAAATATGATGCCAGCTGCTATGCTAAATAATACCTGTTTGGCTGAAGTGTTGACTATTAACCAATGTAAATTGTGCACAAAAAAATCACTATATACTCCTGGCCCACACAGAGGTGCCACTTCTCCCTGAATACTCTAAGGAATAACTGGCATACATGCCTCTCAATTATTTTAGCAGAGTAAAGGATTAGGTCTATAAAACTGCTCATTTTTGACAGTCCTCACCCCCTACAACTAATTAAACAGTTTTTTCCTTAAATGAGTTTGTCCTCTCAAGGGCCATGTTCTAGGCACTGAGGGTCTGCCAAGATGGACTAGATAGGACTACTTTCAAGGAACCTAAATAATCTAGTAAACATATATGTCAACTCCTACAAAACAATAATAACAGTTAACATTATATACAATTTCAAACCACTTTACCTATATTTACCTTTTATTTAATCCTTATATGAGCCCTATAAGTATAGATATTATCATTCTTTCTGTTGTATAGACGGGAAAGCTGAGATAAGATCTAAAGAAGCTGAGTAGTTTACCCAAGCTTACACAGCTTAAAAGAGAATCTAAATCCAAGTCGCTTGACTCCACAACTCACCATTTAACTGCTATACAATTATGTCATAGACGGAGAGAAATTACATCTCGTCCGAGCAGGGTGGGTGATATCAGGAAGGCGTTATGAAAGAAGGAGCATTTGAGCTGGTCTCTGATTATAATTATAAGTTAGACTCAGAGGTAAGAATAAAAGACTATTCTAGGCCAAAATTTTTAAAAAGGGCAATGTTAAGCAAGGTAGAAGGCACAAAGGTAGAAAAATGTGAGTCAGAAACAAACTTTTAGTTCAGTTTAGCTAGAACACAAATAAGTCAAGGTAGACGTTCAGGAAAGAGCTGGTTGAATCTGAGTCTTGATGTAAGCATGGTTCCACATTAATGGGGGTTGGGGTGAGGTAATTGTATGCCCAAATATAAGGTGAGGATTTTTCTCAAATTTATCCCTTTCCCTTAGTAAAGAAGGGAATCACCATATTCAAACCTTTATCATACTTTCATATTTCAGGGCTCTCACTGTCTTTCATTTTGAACAATAATAAAAAAAAAAGTTACTGGAATAAAATGAAACTGATGAGAACAAATGTGTCTGTAAGGACCTTAAATAGTGTATGTAGTTGGAAACTTTTATAGACAATATTTGACAGAATTGTTTTTAAAATAAAAGCCAAGAAATTAAACATAGACTTGGTCCTTTTATTAGGGGAACAACTTCACTATTCCAGGTTCTGTACGTCACTGTAAACAGCTTATTTAAAGATCACTTTTAGGCGTTAATGCAAAGATTATATGAATATAAACCTATAAGACAAATGCAAAAAAATCCAGATATCCTAATATTATTCAAACAGATGCTTGTCACTGCAAATCTTACCTCAAGACAGAACTTAAAAGGAAAGTCTTATATTATGCTCCAGAAAACTAGAGCATTCATAGTGTAGCTCCAGTGAAGATAAAGACACTGGTGTATTGCATGTGAAGAGTTTGAATGAGGGAGGAGGAGCAGTATTTCTAAATTAATATATTTATGTAATATGCAGTCTTATTTAATTATGTAAATTAGTGACAGATAATTGTAGATATTTCCGTGTGAATTTCCTGAAGTTTAAATATATTCAAGTTAACGAAAAAGGTTTTCTAGCTTTTAGTTCTTTCTCAGTAGGAAAATGGGGAAATTGTCTTATGTTCACAGTTGCCTTCTGGTTGGAGACATATGATATATCTTAGTTGCTGAAATAAATTTTAGGTAACTCAACAGCCATGTGTTCCTGATTTTTTTGAGTTAAAATGAGTACATTATTAGAAATAATTAAATAAAAGTAAAACAAACATGACTACTGTCACCATTATATTTCAGGATTCTATTTGTGACTTTAATTGCTATAATAAGAAAGAAGTAAGGAATAAATATCAGGAGAGCAAAAAATATTATTTGCAGATTATCAGCTAACAAAATCTGGGATACTCCTTAAAGTAACTAGATACATAATAAATATACAAACAAAAATAAATAAGTCCTGGGAATGCACTGTACAGCATGCTGACTATAGTTAATAATACTGTATTATATATTTGAAAGTTGCTAAGAGAGTAGATTTTAAAAGTTCTCATCACAAGAAAAAAATTTGTAACTGTGTAGTGATGGAATGTTAACTAGACTTATTGTGATGATCATTTTGTAATATATACATATATCAATTCATTATGTTATGTGTCAGTTATATGTCCATTTAAAAAAATATACACACACACAAACAAATAGCTTATCTTATACCATCAGTAACCAATTAGTTGTATGGACCAAGACATACGTAAAAGATTATTGATTATAGCATTATTTTAAGTAGCAAAAAAAAGTCAAGAAAAGAAAATGTTCATCATTAGGATATTGATGCCATTGATAAATGAAAATAGCATGTTAGAAAACAGTATTTATAGAATGGGCATGTTTATGTTTTGTTTTAACAAAGAAAAATATACTTGTGTGTAAATGACCACTTATGCATAGAAAAAAAATCTGTAAAGGTGATCCATCAAACCACTAATAGTGATTGCCTCTGGAGAAATGGGGGTGGGGTATTTTCATTTAACTTTATAATCTGATATATTGGTTAAAATTTTTATTACAAACAGGTATTGTTTAGTATTAAAAATTAATTTTAAATTAGTTATAGGTATTAGAGACTTGAAAGTCAATTATGAAGTTCAGATTTTTGTGAGGCAAGAGGGAGCCATTAATTTATTACAATATTTAGTGTTTGGGTACAATTATGTGCCATGCGTTAAGTTTAGGTGTGTTATACCAGAATGCCTAGCGTATGGTTGATTCCCAAATGTCATTCCTTTTGCCCTACTTTGAGTTGAATGATAGCATCCTTGTTTTCAAAGAAGGAAACCTCATTTTGGCAGTAAAATGAGCAGTCTCTAAGTTACTACAGCCAGTAAATGGCAAAGCTAAAATTCCAAGTTCCATGCTTTCTTCACTGTTTTGTAGCTATAGTTAGAGGCATTCTTCAAGCAAATTAATTGTACAGTTGATAAAACAGATTAAGGGAAAGAGATTAAAGGAGGATATTGGATTAGTTTAGCATAGGACCAAAATGAGAGCTGATATCAAAAAATAGAAAATAGAACTGATACCAAGAAATAGAAAAAAGGGAGGAGGAGAGAGGATCTATTTGGATATGCTATCTAAAGGTCTTTCTAGGTAACCTACTGTTGGGGTAACTCAAGTTTAGAAACACTGATTAGTTGTTCTCGGTGTTACCATCACAAATAAAGACCACCAGCGGGAAAAGAGAAATGTAAAGGGGAATTGATGAATTTGGGTTTGTGCATATCTTGATTACTAAAATTGTCATCGTTTACAGACACTTAACGGCTTTAGGCAAACACGTTTCCTTAGAAACATGCTATTAAGGACTTGAAATACAACTGAATGATTATGTTTTATCCTCAGCAGCAAGGAATACAGCAGACAGCCCCTCCTCAACAGACAGTGCAGTATTCCCTTCCACAGACATCAACCTCCAGTGAGACCACTACTGCACAGCCAGTGAGTCAACCTCAAGCTCCACAGGTCTTGCCTCAAGTATCAGCTGGAAAACAGGTAAACTCCTAATTTCTAAAAGGATGCTAAAAGGGATCTCTGTGTACCTTGTCCTTTCATGTGGATGGGCTTCTAACCTTCTCTTATGGTGAAATATTGAAGTTGTTTATTTTCACTGCAAAAATGAAGTGAAAATTGCTCCTTTTGTGCATATGTATTGGTTAATGTAAATGGGCACATACAGCAGTAACAATCCAAAAATATTTAACTTCTCGATTTATCAGTCTAAAATCAGTTTGACGGGTATTAGAACTGATGGGTTAAATAAAGGTATGTTGGTAACTGAAGCTATGACGTTTTCTAGAATTGTGTCAGCTATATTTAATATTGTAGGTTTACATCTATGCTGTATTTATACATTGTTTCCTCTCTCACTGCCTACTGACAGTAAGTCATAAAACCCCTTATATGGAATGATGTTTTTTCTAAGTTGTCCTTCTAATCACTTGAAAAGTACCCTATAGAAGGGATGCTTTTCTGAATGACCTTTTTTCAGCTTTAACATTGGGGCTTGTTGTGCTTGTATCTTGGCACGTTATATTGTTTCCATAATATTTCATTGCATCTGAGGTACTATCAACTGTAAAATGCACCATTATTTTAGGTAACACTTGAATACTGACACACCATTGTAAGATATATCTCAGTTTCACAAATGTTAAAATGACCAGATGGTGGAGAGGGATGATTACATTCTAGAATCACTGAAATATGGAAATTATACCTACTTATATAGGCCTGTGTTAGACTTAAGAATTGTAGAAGCAATATGAATGAAATCTAATTCCACTGGGATGGAATTCATTTGACTTTCAGTAACTATGTATAAAAACAGTCGTAGGTTTAGTGACAGCAAACGTGCCAGTGAATTATGGTATGTGAAATATATCTCAGTAAGCTATAAAAAACAAAAAACCTTGCCTATAGAAGGGTCCTCTTTTTATTGTTGAACAATGCAAAATTAGCACAATTTTCTACAAGAGAAGATGTGGAACAGTAGCCTTTCTATCAGCATCTTTGTCTCCTGCCATCCTGTCCCTATTCTTATGTGGCATATTAACTTACACTAATGTACACAGGATGTTTTTTTTGTTGTTGTTTTTGTTTTTTTGCTAATATGTGAATCTTGCTTTTGGCAGCCTTGCTTTTTTTTTTTTTTTTTTAAGTCTGTCTATTTTGTTTTTCTTTACCTTCCCAGCTTCCAGTTTCCCAGCCAGTACCAACTGTCCAAGGCGAACCTCACATCCCAGTTGCGACACAACCCTCAGTTGTTCCAGTCCATTCTGGTGCTCATTTCCTCCCAATGGGACAGCCACTCCCTACTTCCTTACTTCCTCAGTACCCTGTCTCTCAAATCCCCATATCAACTCCTCATGTGTCTGCGGCTCAGACAGGTTTCTCATCCCTTCCCATCACAATGGCAGCTGGCATTAATCAGCCTCTGCTCACCTTGGCTTCATCTGCTACAGCAGCTACGATCCCAGGGGGATCAACTGTGGTTCCTAGTCAGCTTCCAACCCTTCTGCAGCCTGTGACTCAGCTGCCGAGTCAGGTTCACCCACAGCTCCTGCAACCAGCAGTGCAGTCCATGGGAATACCAGCTAACCTTGGACAAGCTGCTGAGGTTCCACTTCCCTCTGGAGATGTTCTATACCAGGTATTGTCTTGGCTAGCAAAAAGGAGGGCGCCAGAGGGTTTCGGTTCTAAAACCATCAGGAACTTGAAAATCTAATAGTTGAGTATCAGAATAACTAGCAGCAACGAAAGTTGCTGATTTCAACTAGAGAAGCTAAAATAGTAAAATTCTGAGAAAGGATAGGTGATGATGTCTGATAATTCATTTCCATTTTTCTCAAGAACCTCTCGGGAGAGAAATAGTTCTCTTAAGTATTCAACATAAACTGATTGAATGCCAGATATGGCTAATAATAGAGTACATCAGGCTACTTTTTTTTTTGGTAGAGTAGCCTAAATAGTATCAATAAAAAGTGTCAGAGTTTGGATTTAGAAGATCAGCGTGTCATAATATGACTAATAACCTTAAAGAGTTTTTGCATTCTTTTATATAACATTGGCTACAAAGTAGATATTTTTCTAGAAGGGATTATGTCTATTCGTCCTGTTTAAATATTTCCAGGAGGGGAAAAAACCCAGCAATTTAAAGTACAGTTGTAGAGTCCTATCCTTTAAATTGAAACCAGTCTGTCATTTCATTTCAAAAATCATCTTTAAATATTCTTTAAATGATTAGAAAGAGATTGGGCTACTATTCTTCTTTGCTATGTGCTTTTTTTTTTTCTTTTTTTGTTTGCATGTCTTGCTGTTTTGCTAATTTGATGACTCGACCTGCACTAACTCACCTTCCTCATTTCTGTCACAGGGCTTCCCACCTCGACTGCCACCACAATACCCAGGAGATTCAAATATTGCTCCCTCTTCCAGCGTGGCTTCTGTTTGCATCCCTTCTACAGTCCTATCCCCTCCCATGCCGACAGAAGCATTGGCTACACCAGGTTACTTTCCTACAGTGGTGCAGCCTTATGTGGAATCAAATATTTTGGTTCCTGTGGGCAGTATAGGAGGACAGGTTCAAGTGTCCCAGCCAGCAGTGAGTTTAGCACAAGCCCTCCCTACATCCTCCCAGCAGGCAGCTCTGGAGGTAAATGGAATTTCTGCATGTTTATATCTAAAAAATATATATAATGGGATTAAAATGACAAAGGAGCAACATAGGTTCCCCTGGTTTAGAATTCATTTGGAAACTATTTCGAACTAACTTCTGAATGACTTTTTCTTACAGCAGAATGAAATGCCAAAGTGGGGGCCTTGTTGCCACTGGCTGTTCTGTTGGGAAGTGAGTGTGCCTTGGAGAAGATTAACCCTATTAGCACTCCACTTCTTTAGCTAGTACTTTAGCCATTATTCTTATCCTTTCACAAATTCTTGCCATTGGCAATCGTAAGAGTATCTTATCCCGCTGTGCTCCCAGTAATCATTTTTGCCCTGCTAGGAGAAAGATCTGAATCATCTTTGCACTTTGCTCCGCCTGCCCTATTGCACACTTCTGGTAAGATGCTGGCTGCATGGCAAGTTGTAGTTTCTCACTACCTAGCAACTATGTTGGCTGATGTCACACCGTGCAGTCTATACCAGAGACTAGCTTTAGAAACTTCCTTTGGCATTTTAAGACCACTGTCTCTAGATGCTGAATATTGAGAATTACTAGTAAATTTAGTGCTTCTAGGACTTAGGGGAGGGATAAGAAAAAAAAGAGTAGCTTATTGGGAATGGTGAATAATAAAATATATTACTGCCAAGATTTGAATTATCCTCTCTATTCACAGAGTACTCAGGGAGTTGCTCAGGTTGCTCCTCCAGAGCCAATTCCAGTAGCACAGCCACAACCCACCCAGCCTACCACTTTGGTCTCTTCTATAGACAGGTATGTAAAAGTAGAATTCTCCTTTCTTGACTGGTAGGTAGGATGGTGTGAAACTTTAAAATGTTAGATATTTAAATCTCATATTGTAAACTGAGCTTTTATTTTTTCAAGTGCACATTCAGATGTTGCTTCAGGTATGAGTGATGGCAATGAGAATGTGCCATCATCCAGTGGAAGACATGAAGGGAGAACCACGAAACGGCATTATCGAAAATCTGTAAGAAGTCGTTCTCGTCATGAAAAGACTTCACGCCCAAAATTGAGAATTTTGAATGTAAGTACTCTGATTTCTGGGTTTCATATAGTTAGTTAATATCATTTAAATGTTTCTAGGGCTTAGATGTATTGATGAAAGTTTGGGATCTTCTCATCACCTAAATGATATTGTTAAATTTCATATTTCTATGAGAGGTATTATTTACCTTTTAGAAAAAGAATGGAGTTTTAATTTGTAGAACAAAGACTTTATATTCCTTCCAGACTATTCGGTGGAAAATGAGTAAGCAGCTCAAAGGCTGATATTTTTTTAAGGTTTTCTTTTTACCAGTTTAAGAGGCAAAGTACCAGTGCTTTAAGGAGTACTGGTAACATCAGGCTTAAGTTCAAGTGATAATCTACATTACTTTCTCAAATTCAGTAGCAAAGCTAAATATGGTCTTCTGAGATATGAAGTACCTTTTCTTTTTTGTTTTTAGGTTTCAAATAAAGGAGACCGAGTAGTAGAATGTCAATTAGAGACTCACAATCGGAAAATGGTTACATTCAAATTTGATTTAGATGGTGACAACCCCGAGGAGATAGCAACAATTATGGTATGTCTGCATTTAAAGTTCCAAATTTTACCTCAGTGCTTGATCTTACTATCCACTGCCCTAAGCACATATGCAATATTTTGTTATCTATTTTGACAAATTGTATATGTTTCAATAAGAATATAACCAGCACACCACACGTATGATTTAGGATGTTTTTGTCTAGGACATGTCTAACTAAGTATTAAAGAACTAACTTGTATATCAAGTAAATAATAATATAAGTGGTATGCAAATAGGGCAAAAGTCTTGAAAGTGGTAATTGAATTTCTTAAAGCTTAAGAAACACTGCACTAATCGGACTGAAATCATATTTCTTTCACAGGTGAACAATGACTTTATTCTAGCAATAGAAAGAGAGTCATTTGTGGATCAAGTGAGGGAAATTATTGAAAAAGCTGATGAAATGCTCAGTGAGGATGTCAGTGTGGAACCAGAGGGTGAGCAGGGATTGGAGAGTCTGCAGGGAAAGGATGACTATGGCTTTTCAGGTTCTCAGGTAGGTTCTCCATTCCCATAGTGAAGCTTTTTGTTTATTTAAAATATTTCTCTAGAGCAAATTTGCCATGCAGAATGTCTACTGATATCACATTACACATGTGACTGAGATGATCAGACATTTATGTTCTTTTCATGTGACGATTTGCTTTTCCTAATCATTAAGATTGCATTTGAGAATGAATTTAATCACTTTTGTTTGTTGTAGAAATTGGAAGGAGAATTCAAACAACCGATTCCTTCATCTTCTATGCCACAGCAAATAGGTGAATTTCTTTTCTTTTCATGTTTGTTCTTACCTTTGACCTAAGAAGTTGTATGCTAATAATGAAATCTTGAAGCTTCATGTTGGTGACAGTGTATATAATAATAATGTAATTAAGTGGTTTGTTTCTTTTTAACCAGGCATTCCTACCAGTTCTTTAACTCAAGTCGTTCATTCTGCCGGAAGACGTTTTATCGTGAGTCCTGTGCCAGAGAGTCGATTGCGAGAATCAAAAGTTTTCACCAGTGAAACATCAGATACAGGTAAGGAATTGCTTCTACCATATGCCTTATGTAGAATTTTACATCAGTTCTACAGCATCTCTGCTATTTTGGAAGCTTGATTATCAAGCAGTAGTTCAAATGATGACATAGACAGTAAAGAAGAGTAGGAAATTGAGACTATAATCAACAGACAAACATATGGAGGAGGGAAATAGATGTTGAATAGAGAGGATTAAAGAAAAAGAACCCGAAAGGACCACTATACTAAATATAACCCATGTAATAGGTTCTGTGTTGATAATAGTAGTATGTGTTTATTTCTCTATTTAGTACTATTGTGTATACTTTGAGGTTACTCCGTGTTTTCTTCAGAAACAGATATTCATACAAGCTAACTTACCTTGATCAAACTTACTGTTTTACAACCTATCATTTCCCAGGGAAAGGTTTTAAACCTTGTTGGTATGTGGCGTTGTTGGTAATCCAAAAATAGATTGTTAGGATGATCTTTTAAAACTACCCTTTTAAAATGGACTGATTCTGAAATTTTTATTTTCCTTTGCAGTTGCTGCCTCTACGTCTCATGGCACTGGAATGAACTTGTCTCACTCTGCTTCATCCCTTAGTCTACAGCAGGCCTTTTCTGAACTTAGACATACCCAAATGACAGAAGGACCCAGTACAGCACCTCCCAACTTTAGTCATACAGGACCAACATTTCCAGTGGTACCTCCTTCCATGACTAGCATTGCTGGAGTCCCAACTACAGCAGCAGCCACACCTTCAGTATCCGTCTCTGCAACTAGCTGCCCTCTTAATGACATTTCCATATCAGTAATTCAGTCTGAGATTACAGTGCCCACTGAAAAGGGGATTGCCGGAGTTGCCACTTGCACAGGTGTAATAACTTCAAGTGGTCTCCCTGTACCACCTGCATCTGAATCACCAGTACTTTCCAGTGTGGTTTCAAGCATCACAATACCTGCGGTTGTCTCAATATCAACAACATCCCAGTCAGTTCAGGCTCCCACATCTGGGAGCATTGTTTCTAGTATAGGCACTTTGCCCTCTGTACCAGTTTCAACAACTTCAGCCTCTACAGTGGGCAGTGCTGCTGCCCCGGGTGCTAAGCCTCCACCTGTATTATCTCAGCAGGCAGCAGGCAGTACTACTGGGATAGCCACGTTAACATCAGTTTCTACCACCACTCCATTCCCAAGCATAGCTTCACAGCCTGCTCTTCAGCTTAGCAGCAGCACCTCTGCTCCTACTCTAGCTGAAACAGTGGTGATTAGTGCACACTCACTAGATAAAACATCTCATAGCAGTGCAACTGGATTGGCTTTGTCCCTCTCTGCATCATCTTCTTCCCCTGGAGCAGGAGTATCTAGTTCTATTTCTCAGCCCAGTGGGGTGCATCCTTTGGTCATCCAGTCAGCTGTAGCTTCTACTCCTGTCCTTCCCCAAGCAGCAGGACCTACTTCTACACCTTTATTGCCACAAGTACCTAGTATCCCACCCTTGGTGCAACCTGTTGCCAGTGTGCCTGCTGTACAGCAGACACTAATTCATAGTCAGCCTCAGCCAGCTTTGCTTCCCAATCAGCCCCATACTCACTGTCCTGAAATAGATGCTGATACCCAACCCAAAGCTCCTGGGATTGATGACATAAAGACTTTAGAGGAAAAACTACGCTCTCTCTTTAGTGAACATAGTTCATCTGGAGCTCAACATGCCTCTGTCTCACTGGAGACGTCACTAGTAGTAGAGACCACTGTCACACCAGGCATCCCAACCACTGCTGTTGCACCAAGCAAACTCATGACATCCACTACAAGTACTTGCTTACCACCAACTAGTTTGCCATTAGGAACAACTGGTTTGTCAGTTATACCAGTGGTCACACCTGGCCAGGTTTCTACCCCAGTCAGCTATGTTTCAGCCCCAGTCAGCAGTACACCAGGAGTGAAACCCGGAACTGCTCCATCAAAGCCATCTTTAACTAAGGCTCCAGTAAGTTTCTTGTTTTGAAATAATTTGATAAATATGATCACTTTTTTTTTCTCCCTAGTAAGTGTATTTTTTCAGCTCGGCCTTACCGATTAGAAATGTAGTTATAAAGATGCCTGGCTTATAGTCAGCACCTGGTATTTATTAAATAAATTGATTGAAGGTGATTTTAGGCTATATGTACATTAAACATGAGATGCTTTTTCTTTTGAAATATGGCAGGATTTGGGGGTTAATTATACTGCCTGATTTTCTAAGAATGTGTAATAATCAGGTAAAATATAGCCATTTCTTCCTAATTGGTACAAGCTGAAGAAATCTGTATCCCAAAAGGGATCTGAATGCTTCTGCTGGCAAATATGCATAGTAACAGCAGTTTACAATCTTTGTTTCAATGAGAATGAAGCAAATTTTCTGCTTTGCTTAGGTTCCACAGATGTACAATATGGGGTTTATAAAAAATTGGAAGTTGGTGATGAATTTGATACAGAGGAGGAGAAAAGAATCTTATCCTAGGAATAAAATAACTAGAAAAAGTTTTCTAACTCTGCTATGGTGGATTTCCTCTCATTCTGCCATCTTCAGTCTCTCTGATCTTCTCCAAATAATAAGGCTGTACTTTTTCTACTGTATTGTATGCTTCACTCATCTTTCTGCATTGCCATTGATGTGAGATTCCTTTTATAGTAAGGTAATATAGTGGATTCACTCAGACAAAATGAAAATTGTTTCATAGTAGTAGATTTCTGGTACCTTTTGTTAATCAGACCTGCCTGTTGGTTCTTTCTGAGCTGTCTTGTTTTCTCAGAGAAGTCTTGTTTGTTTTAGGAAAAACCTGATAATACTTTACTAAATAAGTGGCTCAAGAATATCTGGACTGTGTCTCTCATGTCCATACAGCCTTTGTTCTCTGTTTTCCATACTTAACAACCTTTTATTAAATTTTACTATTCATTTTATTATGTCGTAGTAACTCCTATAATAGTATCTTGGTTATAACGTCCTTTATTTAAGATAGATACCAGAATGTAACCCAGATGACAAGCCTGCCATAACCAGATACATTTTATTCTTATGCTTCTGCATTCAAATTAGTTTATTTGCTCTTCAGTATGCAGTCTTTACTCTTAGAGTCTCATGTTGAATTTCTCTTCATTGTCTATAGGTGTTGCCAGTGGGGACTGAACTTCCAGCTGGTACTCTACCCAGCGATCAGCTGCCACCTTTTCCAGGACCTTCACTAACTCAGGTGCACCAAAACTTGGCAAATTTCTTGTTACTCCCTACTTTCTTTCAGAGAGCCTATTTAAGTTCTCCATTGCGTGATCTTGGCTTCTGGCTCCTCTTTGATTTTGACTTAGTAAGAACTTTCTTTTGAAAAAGTGTAGCCAGTGACCCAGGCCCTACTTAAAGTAAGAAGCTTCATAGTTCTTTTGTCTGTAATGTTGCTTCAAGTCATCTAGAAAACATTTGATACTAATATTTTTTCATATTTTACAAAGAAAGAAAATAGCAAAGTTGACATTTTGCTAGACAATTATAACTCCTTCTATCATTCACACCTTTGTAAAATAGTGAAATTACATCTTAAGTATGAGATTAGGTTCTAGACCATTGTGGAAGTAAAAAATTATATGTAATCAAAATTAACTTTGAGGGCCGGCCTGGTGGTATAGTGGTTAAATTCACGTTTCGCTTTCGGCAGCTCACTGTGTTCACTGGTTCAGATCCCAGGTGCAGACCTACACACTGCTCATGAAGCCATGCTGTGGTGGCATTCCACATAGAAAATAGAGGAAGATTGGCATGGATGTTAGTTCAAGGGCAATCTTCTTCAAATAAAAAGAGGAAGATTGGCAACAGATATTAGCTCAGGGCCAATCTTCCTCACCAAAAAAAAAAATAATAATAATAAACTTTGAAAGTTCCTTAGGAAAGTGTACCACACTGATAACTGATAATACCCTTTTTCTATGAGTTCAGTGCTACCAATTTTTTCTTGAATGTTTGACATTTCTTTCAGTGACCACCTAATGAAGTAATTGAGTTACATGTAGGTGAGTTTACAGGTTATATTTCATGAAAAATATGTATTATATCTTTAAATACAAAAACCACACAGCTCAGCTAACGTGAGATTTCTTATAGAGGAACTGAGACCAGTGACATGAATGTGAGATTCCCATCTCACACTCAGTTCTGCTCATTGGTGGTCAGAATTGCCTGCAATATTTAAATTCTTGTTTCCTTTTCCCACCCTACCCCACAGATTTAGTTGAATTCCCGTAAGGAAAGTACTCATTATGAACCCATTATAACCATGAAAAAGCTTCTGACATGGGACAAACTAGTAAACGTTGAAACTAAATTAGGAATTTATTTTAGAATCATATATTAAAAAAACTTGGTAAATTGCTAACTTGAGAAGTGTGAATTTATCCCTGCTTCTTTAATCCCAGATGTACAACGGAACATGATTTAAGGAATTTGCCATAATAAAGTAGTAACTCCAGCAGAGAACCCAGTCCATCAACTGCCAAATTTTGAGAAAATTGCATTGTGACAATCTGTAAATTAGGAATTTTAAACCTATTTTCTCATTAGAAGCTTGTATTCAAATTCCTAAGAAGGCTCCAAATGTGATGAGAAACAGCAAATAAGACATGTGGACAGGGAGAGTAAGTGGATAGTGCCTGCACGTAGAGTGAGAAGCGTAAATGAAGGCCTCAGAAGAATAGGATTATAGAAGCCAAAATAGATGTAGGATTAGAGACTATGGCGAAGGATAAAAGTTACAGCCTTGGGGTGGATGCTTGTAAGGCCGGGTTAACAAGTTGGAATGCCCACACCTTCAGTTCCTCCTTGCTGCCGTCTGCAGGATAGAAGAGTGTAGATTGTTAAGACCTGAGGAAAAGAATAATATTCCTTGATAGTGACAGAATACGTTAATGCTATCTTTATTCATAAGGGTAAGTTCTCAGAGGTACCAAACTGAAAGAGAAAATAGGGGACATGTGATACAATTAATCTACCAATAGATCTTGATACGTTTTCAGAATGTACTTTTAAGGAGAGGACAGATATACAGCTTTTCTGTCACTTTAGCGTCAAACGTAGAAGTTAAGAAAGAAGACTTCAAAACTAAAAACATAAATGTAACTGAGTTTCTCTAAGGCTTGGGAGATTGACGTAAAATTTTGAGAGACTGGTAAATCATTCAAGCAGTATAACTAAGTTAAACTCACTATATTGAGTTTTATATTCACTGAATAGACACATGTTATAGTGTGTCAATCTAAAGCATAAAACAGTATATCCTATATAAATTGGCTATAAATAGCAGCTCTGAATATGCCAAAGACCTTTACTTACTGTGGTGGTTTTCGTTTAGTCACAGCAACCTCTGGAAGATCTTGATGCTCAGTTGAGAAGAACGCTTAGTCCAGAGACTGTTGCAGTGACATCTGCAGTTGGTGTAAGTTTTGAAAATCTTAGTAAAATCTTCCCATAACTCTAATATTATATTCCCGGAACATAAACTGTAACCTAGACCGCTATTAATACCTTTAACACCTATTCCTTGTTTCAGCCAACCGAAATGAGATGGATTAAGGAAAGATTAATACCGACCCAGTGTAACTATGGAAAAGATTTGATTTGAAAGATACTTTTCTTGTCTTACCTCTGGTTAGAATTATACCACAGACCAATCCTGTGGATTTTGTATTTATACTTTGGAGGAGGTTGTACTTTAAAGTTTTACCTTCTTCCTTTTAGGCTTGTGACACAATACTGTTCTAATTACTACTTTTCTATGATTATCAAAGTTATAATTTTAAGTATCCCTTGAGAAAAATTAAGAAAGCAATATAGAAGGATTAAGACTCAAAATTTCTTCTTAAAAATCTTTCTTTCTTTACATCAGACTTATGTTTAGGCTGTAAAAAAATAGCAAATTGCGTCAGACATAAGTGTGTCTTCATGTATACTGTCTTTCTTTCTGCCTTTTATAAAAACCAGAAGCAAAGCAGCATGACAGGAGTTTGAGTCCCGTAAGCTAAAGATTTTGTGGTATCTGTGTGTGTGTTTTGCAGCCGGTGTCTGTGGTGGCTCCAACGGCCGTTACGGAAGCAGCAGCACAGCCCCAGAAGGATGGTGAGAATCAGCCTTCTTCCTCCTATATTACCACTTCCAGACCTCCCTATAATTGATTATATTGACTAAATAGTCAATATAGTCAAGAAAGACACATTCTTGAGAATGTAAGTGTATTTGAGATTATTTTAAAGAACACTTTTATTTATTTCGTGACCAAGGAGCATTGATACTAATATCGAGAACAGGTGGTATTAGCAAATTAATGAATCGTTTACATTGTTATTTTTGGGGGGTGAGGGGACATGCAAGGGATAATGATAGTTTCCTAGCATAACACCCTTTGATTCTTGGTAAGATAGATAAGGAAATTCAAGCATATTTATAAAAATTAATTTACTAGTGACCTCTTGCATTCTGTGACACTGGCTATATATAGAGAGAGATAAGCTTGAATAGCATAGATAGTAGAAATACAAATGTAAGATTTCAGTTCATCAGTTTAAACATTATTTTTATCTATTTCTGATGTCTTTAGAATTCCATGTCCATAAATATAATCTCTTTAGAGAGGCATATTTCGAACTTAATTTTGTAAAAATTATTCATACCAACAGCTTAAATATTTTATTGAAACTTTTGTCACCATGTGCTTAGTCATAAGTTCATATCAGCTACTACTGTTCTAAAGTTTTGTTGTGAATCTCGTCACCACATCATCAGTCCCACAGAACCTAGGAATTTTCAAGTTTCTATTTTTGGTCACCTTTTCCTTCAGAATCATTTGTATTCAAAAGTTAAAATTATTAAATATGAGCTATACTATATTTACGTGATTTTGTATAGCACATGCTTAATATTAATTTTCCCTTTTTACAGTATATCCATTCTCCTCAGCACCACCTGACATAAATCTACTTCCCTGTATACCTATTAATAAGATTGCCTGAATGCTCTTACTACTTCTTGTCTTCCTTCCTTAAGTGCTAAATTTCACTTAAAACCTCTCTAAATTAGGTTATTTTCAAGGCAACTACATTCTGAATTGGCTCTCTTATTTTAAGAGAAGTAACTTAAAAATCAGTGGAACAGACTAGAAAGTCTAGAAATTGACAAACTAAAAGGGAATGTAGAATATGAAAAAGGCCTTTCAAATTAGTGAGAGAAAGGATATTTCAGTAAATGGTTTGGACAACTGGACAGCCATCTGGGAAAAAAGCAAAGATAGATTGCTAGCCTAGACCAAAATAAATTCCAAATGGATCAAAGATGAAATGTGACATCATAAAATAGTACTGTGAGGAGATATAAAAGGAATATTTTGCGTTTTTTTAACTGTTTAGAGCAGGATCGATGAACTTTTTCTGTAAAAGGCAAGAAAGTAAATAATTTAGGCTTTACTGGCCGTATTGTCTCTGTTGCAACTACTCAAATCTCCTGTTGTAGCCCAAAAGCAATAAATAATACGTAAATGAGTGAGTTTGGCTGTTTTTCAATAAAATTTACCTACAAAGACAAGTAGTGGGCTGAATTTGGTCCATGGATCATAGTTTGCTGATCCTTGATATATAGAAAGGTGTTAGTATGTTTAATACCCTACCTAGAAGCAGTAATAAATCTGAAATTTTCTTCATGGGGAAAAAAAAATGCCATTTGGTCCAAAGGTAAATGAAAAGCTGGGAAATGTGTGTGTGTGTTCATATCACAAAAAGGACTCGTTTTGCTAATATAAAGAGTTCTAGAGCCAGCCCTCATGGCCTAGTGGTTCAAGTTCAGCATGCTCTGCTTTGGCAGCCTGGCTTTGGTTCCTGGGTACAGAACCACACCACCCATCTGTCACTTGCCATGCTGTAGAGGTGGCTCACATCAGAGAACTAGAAGGACTTACAACTAGGATATACAGCCATGTACTGGGGCTTTGGGGAGTGGGGAAAAAAGAAAGAACGATTGGCAACAGATGTTAACTCACGGGAAAACTTTCCCTGCAGAAAAAAAAAAGAAGAGTTCTATAAATTCAACATGGACCAAAAAATAATCAAAAGACAGAGAAAAAAGAAATTTAGGCATAAAAATATTTAAGTTCCTTCAAGATAACAGAAATGCAAAGTAAAACTAGAAGTGCTTTCATTTCTTACCTCTAATTGGTAAACTCAGAAGTTTAACAGCCACCAGTGCCTTGGTATAGCCTCTTTGAAGATCAGTTTAGTAAAGTCTATCAAAGTTGTTTTTTTTTTTCTTCTCCCCAAAGCCCCCCAGTACATAGTTGTAGATTCTAATTGTAGGTCCTTCTGGCTCTGCTATGTGGGACGCTGCCTCAGCGTGGCTTGATGAGTGGTGCTAGGTCCACATCTAGGATCTGAACCAGTGAAACCCCAGGCCGCTGAAGCTGAACGCGGAAACTTAACCACTTGGCCACAGGGCCAGCCCCTGTCAAAGTTGTAAATGGAAATGATTCAGCATTTCCATTCTTAGGTATTTATTCCACAGATCTATAAAAAAATTTATTAGTGCACGTTTATAATAGCAAGAAGTTCTGAATAACTTAAATGTCCATCAGAAGCGCAGTTAAAATATGGGACATAAAGAGGGCTGGCCCCTTGGCTGAGTGGTTAAGTTCGCGCGCTCCGCTGCAGGCGGGCCCAGTGTTTCGTTGGTTCGAATCCTGGGCGTGGACATGGCACTGCTCATCAAACCACGCTGAGGCAGCATCCCACATACCACAACTAGAAGGACCTACAACGAAGAATATACAACTATGTACCGGAGGTCTTTGGGGAGAAAAAGGAAAAGAAAATCTTCAAAAAAAAAAAAATATGGGACATAAAAAAAGTATACATATATGTGATGTATACATACAGTACAATACTATGCAGTCATTAAAAAGAGTGAGACATTGTTATGAAATTATCTCTGTTATATCATTAAGTGAAAATATCAAAATCAGTATTCTACTCATTGTATAAAATAAAGAAATTCTGGTATGTATCTACATTTCTCTAAAAAGAAACTCGAACAAGTGATTGTCCCTAGAAAATAGGACCTAGATGGCTTTCAAGTTGCTCAAAACTACTTATCAATGCTTCTGACACCTGTATTGTCCTGTTCTGGGATTTTGCCCAAGTGCCTTAACCAGTTGCCATAGCCGATTTTCATTTAAAAATGGGTCTTTAATATCCTAGTATCCTATAATATCCTAACATCCTATCTTTAATATCCTTTTAAAATTTCATTGTTCACTTCATTTATTTATATCTTTGAGTTAAAGAATGAATAATTGAGTTTTTACTGCTTGTTATCCTTAGTTTTTATAGTATCCGTTAATGTTGTAGTTAAACTGTGAAGCTGCTTTGCTTAATGTAACTTTTATTCCCTCAAGCAATAACATATCCTTTGTACATGTGTACAAGGACAGGTAGAAGGTTAATGATGTATTTTCAGACTTTGACAGTTTTTCACAAACAATGTAATCTTTCATACTAAAGGTGTCTAGTAGGAGAGCAAACAATAACTGTTTCCCCTTGTTGGACAAAGCCTAAGGAGAAAGGAGGATAAGGAGATTTTCCTTGCCTCTAAAAAGTTTCCTCATCTGTTAAGTAGTTTCATTTTGCTGTATTTCTGGCCAAAGGGAAAAGAAGTTAACGAAAAAGAGGTGCCGTTTAAGTTCTTTTCCTTCTCCATGTATTTGTTTCAGTTTCTCAAGTCACAGAAGGTCCCGTCCTAGCAACTACTTCAGGAACTGGTGTTTTTAAGATGGGGCGATTTCAGGTAAGACAATCACTTCTTGCCTTGATTGCCTCTTTGGAGGGAGTATGTATATAATAAAATGCTTACCTACCTTTTGGGACATGGGGCAGATAGTCATGCTATCTGCCCTTCCTCCAACCCCCCCAGGATTACTCTTTTGGGATATATTTCCTTCCATTCCATTCCTCAGATAAACATGTGTATATCTAAAATTGACCCTGCTTCTCCTCTGAATGTGTTTTGTGGCTTTTTCCCCATCTAGTAGCTGCTTTCCCTAACCATTCTCTTATTGTTAGTCACTAGGTTGTTTCTTACTTTTCCAGCATAATAAGTAAAGTAACACTTAACATCTTTGTATATAAAAACATTTTCCCCTTTGTAAGATGATTTTCTTGGGATTAATTTCTGAAGTGAAAATACTGAGTCAGCATCGAGTGATACTATATTCCCTTTATTTTCCCAGCTGGCCCAACAATTGCACATTTTCTGGCTTTTAGTACATAGTGCCAAACAAGCTTTGAAAAATCGTTTTTTCTTTTTTTTTTTTTTTTTTTTTTTTACTGCTTTCACAATGACTTTCTGATTATTCTTGTGATAGCACTTGGAGTTGGGGATAGTAGGTGATATTTTTCTCATTTGTAAACTGAGGTTCTGAGAGTTGATAGCTGGGCTGAGTTTGTAGTTAAAATACATGGACAAACTAGGACAAGGATCTGGATCCTCCTTTTAGTAGCAGTTAGTTGTGTTGATTCTTGAAGCTTAACTGGCATTTAACATTTATTGGATTTCATCTTTGTAGTTTTTCTTATTTGTAAGCAACCTTCAAGATTCCATGACCTGTTGATTTCTGTGTTTTCACAGTCAAAGATGGAGGGACTATGAAACAAATAATCAGCCTACTCACTGACTGGGAAATAAAGTGATTCAGTTTTTTTATGGTCTATTTTAAAAACTGAGCATTGGAGACTTTGTTTTTTAATCTCACTTTGGTCTCTTCCCATCAGGTTTCAGTAGCAATGGATGATGCCCAGAAAGAGGGTCAAAGTAAGTCAGAAGATGCAAAGTCTGTTCATTTTGAATCCAGCACTTCAGAGTCCTCAGTGCTATCAAGTAGTAGTCCAGAGAGTACCCTGGTGAAGCCAGAGCCTAATAGCGTAACCATTCATGGCATCTCTTCAGATGTGCCAGATAGTGCCCACAAAACTCCTCTCTCAGCAGCAAAGTCAGAAACTGGGCAGTCTACCAAGGTTGGACGTTTTCAGGTGACAACTACAGCAAACAAAGTAGGTCGTTTCTCTGTATCAAGAACTGAAGACAAGATCGCTGAAGCAAAGAAAGAAGGACCAATGGCGTCTCCTCCTTTTATGGATTTGGAACAAGCTACTCTTCCTGCTGTGATACCAAAGAAAGAAAAGCCTGAACTGTCAGAGCCTTCACATCTTAACGGGCCATCTTCTGACCTGGAGGCTGCCTTCCTAAGTAGGGATGTGGATGATGGTTCAGGTAGTCCACACTCCCCCCATCAGCTGAGCTCAAAGAGTCTTCCTGTCCAAAATCTAAGTCAAAGCCTTAGTAATTCATTCAACTCCTCTTACATGAGTAGTGACAATGAGTCAGATATTGAAGATGAAGACTTAAAGTTAGAGCTGCGGCGACTACGAGAAAAGTACGTATATTTTCTCCTGTGAGAGAATAATGGCACGATCCTATTAAGAGCTAGCTCCTGATGCCTAGATTAGTATTCTTTTCACTGCAATATGCTTATGTTTTGTTTCTTTTAAAGAGAGGGTGATACGCAAAAACTAGTTATCTGAATGTAGTTCTCACTGAGTCTCTTGTGCTCATAAGAACCCATAGCATCTCTAGTTATGGAACTCTTTCAGCACCCATGTATTATGGTTACTATATTATTGTTTTTATTAATAGCACTTTTTATCATTATTAACCTAACCTTAGTTGTTTACTAGTCTACCAAATGAATCTGGTAATGGCACTGAAATGTAGATGATGTTGGCGGGTTTTTTGGTCATATTTGACAAACTGGATCAGAGTAGCAAATCCTGGACTCCTGCATATAGCCTCTAAAATCAGGAAATCTTTTTCTCGTAACACATCAGCAACCATTTGTTGTTGGCTAGGAGCTTGTTAGAATTTGGCTTACGTAATGAAGGCCAGCAAGATAAGTTGACAAACTAGAATCTCAAGATTAAATATGTTTGGGGAAAAGATTCATGAGTAAGTAAATACTTGAATTGGAGGTTAAAGAATATGTTGTTAATTCTTGTTTAAACAAAGGTGATTATAATATTTTTGAGTTATGTTTGGTTATCTTTCATAGACATCTTAAAGAGATTCAAGACCTGCAGAGTCGCCAGAAGCATGAAATTGAATCTTTGTATACCAAACTGGGCAAGGTTCCCCCTGCTGTCATTATTCCTCCAGCTGCCCCCCTTTCAGGGAGAAGAAGGCGACCCACTAAGAGCAAAGGCAGCAAATCTAGTCGCAGCAGTTCCTTGGGAAATAAAAGCCCCCAGCTTTCAGGTAAAAAGCCCTGGACCAGGTCAGCCATGGCTGTCCCATCTTTTGTTTCTGTCTCCATTTGTATATAACCTATTGAACATGTGCTGTTTTTGTTAAATGTCAAAGGAGTTTGAATGTCTTAATATTCTTACTTCCTACTCCCCATGTTTATAGTACCTCTTTTTGCGTGTATGGAAGTAGAATGTGTTAGTGCAATGGCTTATTCCATTGTAACTCATATTGCTATCTACTGGTAGTCTTCATTTATAGCTGTTCTTAAGGATAAAACATGTAGCTTTGCGTGGTAACTCATATAACTCACACCTCACCGAAGTCTTGAGCAGCTGGAAGAAAATAACATTGTTCTCTATTTAGTAAAACTTCAGGTAAATGCCTCGTTTTTGTGAATGAATTGGTCATAATTGCAACTGGGATGAATGTAAATTTCATATAGCTATTTGGGTATGTCTTAAGTGGTAATTTCCTTGATTAAAGTTTTTATTTCATTTATGTGTATTGAAATAAAAAACTTGCTAGTGGTTGTAATCAGAAAAATAGTTAAATCATAATCACTTGTAATAAATGATTGTTTGTCTTAATTGTGATAGATTTTACATTTTGGTGAAATTATGGTAATGTTAACAGATAATTAGTGGAAAAGTGAAAAGGACTGAAATAAGTTTATACCTCATATTTGCCCTCCAGGTCTAATATTAACATGTTGGAGAGTAGTTGCAAACTTCATAGCAGCTTTCCATCTCCCAGAAGTTTTCAGAGACCCAAACCTTTTCTCTAGCACATTGATCTCTAATCTCTAGCACATCAATTCATTAGTAGAGATGTGATTACAAGAGATATCAGCTAATTTAGCTTCTGTTCCCAATTTTGGCATAACTTTCGTTTTTGCTGGGAAAGATTTGCTCTGAGCTGACATCGGTTGCCTATCTTCCTCCCTATTTTTTTCCTCCCCAAAGCCCCAATACATAGTTGTATATTTTAGTTGTAAGCCCTTCTGGTTCTTCTATGTGAGCCACCACTCCAGCATTGCTGCTGAAAGACGAGTGGTATGGCTCCATGCCTGGGAACCAAACCCGGGCCACTGAAGCAGAGCATGCCCAACTTTAACTGCTAGACCATCAGGGCTGGCTCTTGACGTACTTTTTGAATGGACTTCTGTTCCACTAGTTACTAGGGAACAGAGAAGTCAGTCAATTTCAAGACACTTGACTAGTTATTGAAAGCCACCTTCCAAGAACAATTTTAAATATGCATTGCTCTGTAGTCACCTGCGTCACTTTTTGAAACTTCTTATTACTTGATTTGACATATGCATACAAGAAAGACTAAGCAGAGACTGCCTACCAAACCTATTTCTATCATGATCCAACTCAGTGTTTTATAATAGGGTACAAAAAGCCATCATGGAATTAGAAAATGGAATTCTCTCGTATCCACTACGTGTTCTAGTCTCCCTGCTCAACTCAGACTTGTGAACCATCTCAGTTATCTAAAGCTAAAAACCTTTTGGGATAGTTTCCTATAGCCCTGATTCTCATGTCATTCCTCACTTCCCCTCCTGTTAGTGAGCCTTTTATTCTTTCATCAGTTACAGCTTTTGACCCACTATTAGTCACTCAGTGGGACAAATTGGAGGAATAAGAGCAGTGCCTATAAAGTGCATTGGGAAAGCTGTACACGTTTCCTCATGCCATTTTATCTTTTGGCAGGTAACCTGTCTGGTCAGAGTTCAGCCTCAGTCTTGCACCCCCAGCAGACCCTCCACCCTCCTGGCCACATGCCAGAGAGTGGGCAGAATCAGCTGTTACAGCCCCTTAAGCCATCTCCCTCCAGTGACAACCTCTATTCAGCCTTCACCAGTGATGGTGCCATTTCAGTACCAAGCCTTTCTGCTCCAGGTCAAGGTAAGAGATGAAAGCAACCATCATCTTCCAAAACATTAAAATGGAGATATTGCCATATCTGGGACAAAAGGCTGATGAGTAACCTGTTGTTAAGGTGGGTTAGAAGACCAGCTGACCAGAACACAGCCTGTGTATTGTACATTTAGGGATCTTTGGTTCGAAAGGGGAAGTTGGGTGATGATTAGGTTAGGTGGACTTGTTGCTCCCATCAAGTGAAATAGCTTTTTTCAAGGGATTACAGCAACAAATTACATCTGCGGCCTATATGAGGACTTGACCAATTGAATGATTCATTTGGTATTTGGAACTTATATTTTAATACTAGACTGGAGATTCCCTGGACCAAATGTGTCTGGAAGCTAATGCATTTGCTTAGCCACTGTAGACTTTTTCAACTTCTAAGTATGAGAGTAGCATACTGAGATGAATAGCCCTGCAATTCAAATTTTATCCATAGTATACTTAATATAGTTTTGTTTATTAATGATCACTCAAAACATTCCTATAGAGGAAAGAGCTTCTAGTAACATTAGAACAAGAATTGAAAGGAGTTGGGTGTCTGAGTGGAAAAGATTGAAAAAAAATATAACTAGCATAGGTGCTTTTGCCACAATATCACAGAAATTAAAGATCAGATTGTCTCTTCACAAGATGAATGTACTTGTTGGTAGGAGCTCAAACTAGCCAGCATTATTCCCACTGGGAAAGCTTCAGCATCTCGCAGATAGAGGGAATGGAGGCCTAGTGTCTCCTGCCCTGCATATCTGACCTCTCCCTGGAGGCTCGTTCTTCTGTGTGCCGTCTTAGCGCATCTCACCACTCCAGCCTCCAGTTTCTAACATCCTGCAGTTGTGTTCTGTCTCTTCTCTCTCTGTTCTTCCCTGTTTTTCCCCTCTCACAGGCTGTGCGAAGTTTAACTGTGCATCTGAGCAGGTGACATTCAAACCTGGTGGCAGGAGGACCCGATTTCTGAGTACGCCCTGCTTGGCTCTTTGTGTGTAACACCTTTACTCCTTCCTCGTCCTTGTTTTTCTGCTGCTTGGATTTGATGTATCATGCAGTCCATTTTCATTTGTCTCTTTGTAAAATCATCTAGTCAGTGGCTTGGCTGAACTACTGTTACCCTCAGAAGTTTGGGTCGCTTTGTTAATTATGTTAAAATATATAGAAATAATAATAGGTTTCTATAAACTTCAAAATAACTTCCTGGTAGAATTGCTTCTTCGTAGATCTGTGACAGAGGGTAGATATGGTATCAAGGCTATATAGACTGCTGGGTCATTGCAGATAATGAAGACTGAGCTCCACAGTCTTATTCAGTACTACCCCTTGTTCTGGCATTAGAAGAGACAGCATCTTGACCACTGATGCCTTTAGATCTTGGCATCAGGTAAAAGTTAAACCCTATTTTTCTTTTTTTTTTTTTTCCAGAGTAGGTTGAAATCTTTTTCTCTCCTCAATTAAGCCTAACCATCTAGTAGTTGAAAAGATGGTAGAATCTCTTCACTGGATCCTTTCACCAGCACTACCCTGTAACTCCACAAAATGAGTAGTTCAGAAAGGGTTTCAGTGTGGTTATTCTGATAAAGCATTTATTCTATTAAAGACCACAGCCCAGCACCCGCAAGTGAAAATGGTCTTTTAACATGATTGCTGAGATTTCTCAGCTTTCTTCTTAAAAACACCGCTCAATAGCAAGTCACCCAACCTCTCCAGCCCATCTTCCCCATATGTGAAACGAAGATGACATCTAACTCTTAGGGTTGTTGTACAAATCAAATTGGATCATGTACACAAAAGCAGGTAGCACTTGAGAAACACACATCATTTCCCTCTGATTAGCCAGTGCTTACCTGGCACATAGTAGGTATTCAGTAAATGTACGTTCAAATAAAAATTTTAAAAACGAAAATAAGGCTCAAGTAGAAAACCTTTGTTAGTTTGGATAAAGATCTTCTCTGTTAAGGCCTCAAACTTCTGATGTGGTTATTAAAGTGCTTTAAAAATGCATGTGCTAAGACCGTCACTGTTTCTGAGTGTAGTTCAGAGGTCCTTGGGCCTCACATGTCACCGGTCCACGGCTGTTTAACAAAGAATAAGGTGGAAGGCATTACCCAATTTAGTAGTTTTCCAAGCATGTATGATTTTTGAGTACTCAGATCAATAACTTCTCTGGTTAGACTAGACTGGACCAAGCATATTAGCACCTTGACACATATATAAGCATGTAATTTATATGTCCAGCTAGAAAGATGAAAAGGCATCTTTTCATCTTTAGTAGGAGACAAGTGTTTTGAAGTAGAATGTGACATGTCAGGCCTGTGTTATTCAGCCTGAAATGTCTAAGAGGGAAGAAAGACAACTATTGCTTTTTTGTGTAGTATAATGTGACAGGTACCACTTAAAATTAATTAATTCAATAAGTTCTCATCACACTCTAAAGGTAGGTGGTATTACACTGTTGCTCAATTGAAAGTGGTTAGAAATCTTAAATCTTGTCACTTCATTTTGAGTCTAAGATGAGAGACCTTTCATCTTTTGATAGCATATCAGTATACATCGTATAAGCCTTGGTGAACAAATTGCAAGAGGCAAATGTAAAGCAAATATGGAAAGAAAACAGGTGCTTATAGGCATGGGGGTCTTAGTTTTGGATGCATTATTCTATGCTCTCAAAATAGATAATGGTTTGGAAGCACGGCTTGGCTTAATGCTTTATTTATGTTCAAAAGTTGCTCGTTTTCCACATAATTTTAAAGATTTTTTGAGATGGGAAAGGGTTAGTATGTATGTCTAGGATGTGGAAATATATTAGCCAATTTAAATTGACTTAAAATTGTAACAATGGTACTATCAGTCTACTGTGGTAGAATTGCTAATGCATTTAATTGAGTGCTTTTTAACAACCCAGCAGGAGAAACAGAAAGTGGGACAAGATCAGTGAAAGACTGCTTGGTTATTTGAAATTCAAGCAGTGAGACCTGAGAGATGGTGTTCCTCCTCCATCCCGGAATTTCGATGCAGGGCATTACTCTTTTAGATACAAACCTTGGGTATGGAAACTCAACTTCTGTCTTCCAGGTAGTACCACAGTCCCTTAGATAACCATGTTAAGGCTGACAGGCCAGTAAGATACATCCCATCGAACGACATCTATGGCAAGGGCTCCCAGGTCCTACCAATCTGTCTCCCCTCCTGCTTTTTCTTGCTGGGATTTTGTGTGCTGTTTGGAGATTCTAAATATTTTACACTGATGTTTCTTTATCTTAACACATTGCTCTCTCTTTGTGCTTCAGGGAAGATGGTGAAAAAAGTCTGTCCTTGCAACCAGCTCTGTAGTAATTATCTTTTTTTTTTCTGTTACTTTTGGTCCTTGATTGCAAAGCCTGTTATCTATGAGTTCTTTGAACCCTGAAGCCTCGTGACTCCCTGATTTCCCAACTTCCATCTGTCTAGTTTGCGCCCCTTTCTAATAGGCTCCTTAATGAGCTTAATTGCTGACCATTAGCTATCCTTCCAGATTAAGAAATGACCTCATAATAAATGCTCTCAGTGATGACCCCCTGTGAACCTAGCTGTGACGATTATAGATTGATAATGCTCGTGATCTGTGTAGAGAGATCAGGGATACCTGGCTCCTTTAGGAAGAGGAGCCATTTAGTCAGCAAATATGTACCGTTCTACCCATTGGAAAATCAGCAGTGATCAAAGCATACAAAAGTCCATACCCTCACATCATAGTGGGAGATGTCTGCTAGATCAGTGAGGAGAGAAACACTGCGTTGTAGAGTTCAGCCTCTTAAACTGGTGGCTCCTCGTGAAAATGCAGACAGTTCAACAACCCAACAGGCCACCAGAGGTCAACCAGAAAACTGCATACTTGGGATGCTAAGCAGTAAGTTATGGCCCATGATAGGTTATTGTTACCAGGATCTGGTGGCTTGGGAATGGGGATGGGGGAAATGTATTATGGGGAGAGAAAATCAAAAACAGATTTTTGGTGGTAAAGCATACAGTGCTTTTTAGAGCTTTTAAAGGTTAGTATAATCTCTGGAAAGCAAGCAGCGTTCTCAGAAATATCTGTATTACAAGTGTTGTTAAACACTTTACTACTAAAATGGACTAAATGCACTACCTGTTCTCAGAGCTTTTGTAGTCAAGTCACCTTTCCCAGGAGTTAATTTGTGGTCAGAAGGGATGTGTTTGTTTGTTTCCCTCTTCAATGGGAAAGCCTGTTTTCAGAAGCTAGAAAAGGAAGGTTAACTGTATGATTGACTCTCCCTCGTGCTATAAACGCCACTTTGAGAATGCAGTATTGTATAATATATATTCAAATGAAAAGTGAAATTTGATTATAAAGGGGCCTCACAGCATCAAAGGTGACCAGGAGGAGACTAGAGAGGTGTGACTCCCAGCATGAGCTCTTTGTGAATAAGCAGTGTTCACCTCGACTAAGCTGCTTGTATTTGGCTTTTGACCGCTCTGCTCACTTGTGATTGTTTCCGGTTTTTGTTTTGATTGTCTCACTCATCATCAAGCTCACCAAGCAGTAATCATTCAAACAGGACAACAGTCCTCATGCATGTGATACGCTTGTTCTGGATGTCATCATTATTATGACTGCCGTCCTTTTGCCTGTGCCTCCCACTCCACTACTGTCTCACTCTTGCTATTCGAGGAAGGCTGTTTCCTGTGCTTTTATAATTTTCCACTTGGGTTTCCTGTCCTCTAGGGGAACTTAACTCTTCTTTACACTGTATGTGCAACAGCAATCCCCTAGTGGCTCCAGCGGGCACTAAGAAGTGAGCTAATACACACAGTGCAGTAGTTCCATGTCTTGCCGTGGTGGTAAGAAGCATGTGACTTCGCTCACTCTGCAGCTTCACCTCAGAATTAGCTGTCATTCTAGCACAGACATGCTTGTGTGTGCCGTTCCCTGGGTGGTAGGTTATAAACTTGACTTGAGACCAGTGATGGATTATAAAGGATTTTTAAATGGCAGAGTTGCTTCAGGTGTGTTGCTGTGCTCTGGTGCTGCTTTGACCTTGAAAACAGGAAAATGTATGCATTTATTTAGTTGGCCCCCAGCCTTACTTGGATATCTTAAGTCCTACTGGCTCACAGCTTACTTTAGTAGCTTTTATTTATTCTGCAGCAAATGTGAGATCTGGTAAGAAAATGGGGGGTGAGGGGAAAAAACAAGACCGTGACTCTTCTTTCCCTCTTCCCTAAAACTTGCCTCTTCGAATAATCTTCAGTGTGCCCTCCAGCAGAGCCGAAATCAGGCAGGACACAGACTCCTTTCTTTGTCATCAAACCATAGAAATAGAATTCCTTCATCATAACCTCAAAGCTTCCTCCTGCCCTTTGCACCCCTACCTCAGCTGAATGTTCCTGTTGCTTCCACAGGAAAGTGCTTGCTCTTCTGGGAAGAGAGGGGAAAGGGGGTGAGAATCCTGGAACCAATTGAAACTGGGGTCATCTTCAGGAAAACCATGTCTTCCTGGAGTTGAAAGATTCAGGCACACCATAGAGAACCATCCTTGTGGGTAATCTTGGTTCTTTACTCATGGGAAATTGGGAGAGGTTGAAGCCTTAATTCCTCCCAGATTTATGTTTACCAATTTGTGTTTATGGGTCCAGGTGAAAAAGTTTTTGGAAAAAAGAGTGCTATTTCTCTTATTACTTCTTCCTATTAAAGAATGGCTAAAAACTGTGGCAATGTCTACATGGATTGGGAACCCCGTCTTTTCGTGGGCCAAGCACCTGTCTTTGCATTCCTTTAACCCTGCCTCAATGCTCAAGAAATCCTCTTCTTTTGCCCTGCATTCTGCAATATTCTAGAGCAACTAGGCTCGTTGACCATGCTCCACCTCCCTCATCAATGTGATGCTGGGAATAGAGTACTGGCAGTAAGTTTCAGTACTCTCAGTTACCATGTGAATGGGCTGAAAGAGGTCCCTGCCTTTTGTGCCTACCATCATCCTGAGTTGTTTAGCCTCATCTGTAGCTCCTGAAGAGAATCTGTTTTCATTACCCTGTTAGGCCAAAACATTTGGTTAAATAAAACCTTGGAACCTTCCTTTCTTGCATGGCTTCCCAGTTCATCCTCTCCCCATTCTGGCTTGCCATTCATCATCCTGTGAAGTTTTTCCTCCTCTTAAAATTATTACCCAACCTCTTTTTAATGGATTGTATTCTGTTGCTTCTTCTAACTCTAGGGACCAGCAGCACAAATACCGTGGGGGGCACGGTAAACAGCCAGGCTGCCCAAGCTCAGCCTCCTGCCATGACGTCCAGCAGGAAGGGCACATTCACAGATGACCTGCACAAGTTGGTAGATAATTGGGCCCGAGATGCCATGAATCTTTCGGGCAGGAGAGGAAGCAAAGGACACATGAATTATGAGGTGAGTCTTCCCTTTTGCCATGTTCCTAGTTTATCAGAGTATCACTCAGCACATATCTGAATCAGAGACAATAGAAACTACCTAGGCTAGTGCTTAACATTTCATGCCATGACCGTCTTTAGTACCTCATGAATTTTAACACTTTGAGAAAAACAAGACAAAAATCACCCAGGTACACTTTCATTTTTCCTTCCATGAATCCCTAGCTCCCTATCTGTCAACTCAGTTTTTTCTTCTCTCTTCCGTCACCATCCTGAACTGCATGCCCATGCATGCACATACACATGATTCTGCCCATTTCCAGTCAGAGTAGATACTCTCACCCCTGTTTGGTAAGTGGAAAGGGTCAATAATTAGCATGAAGGGTTTTGTTTTGGTTTTTGTTTCACTATACCCTGTAAGATGAGAACAGTCCCAGTTCCAGAATTATATTTTAGTACCACTCCTTTCACATCCTTGGGTGTTATACCCACACCAGACTTTACGTATAGTCGTTTTGTTTTCAGGGCCCTGGAATGGCAAGGAAGTTCTCTGCACCTGGTCAGCTGTGCATCTCCATGACCTCAAACTTGGGTGGCTCTGCCCCCATCTCTGCAGCATCAGCTACCTCTCTAGGTCACTTCACCAAGTCTATGTGCCCCCCACAGCAGTATGGTTTTCCAGCCCCCCCCTTTGGCACTCAGTGGAGTGGAACGGGTGGCCCAGCACCACAGCCACTTGGCCAGTTCCAGCCTGTGGGAACTGCCTCCTTACAGAATTTCAACATCAGCAATTTGCAGAAATCCATCAGCAACCCCCCAGGTTCCAACCTGCGGACCACTTAGACCTAGAGACATTAACTGAGTATATTTGGGGGAAGGAGATGGAATGCTGAGTGTGGGTGGGAGGGGGGATTGGAAAGTAGCCTATATACTAACTACTAGTGCTGCATTTAACTGGTAATTTCTTGCCAGAAAGGAATGTTTTTAATACCGCTTAGAGCCCTCAGAATGGAGAATCTCCCTCCACCTTCACCATTTATTGGAGTGGGAAGGAAAGAACAGCTTTCTTGTGATGGGGCAGCTTCAAACTATGCTTTCCTGCTTATGTGTAACAGTGAGGGCTGGGAAAGGGAATTGTGTCTATCAGAAAGCTACTGGAGAGCTCCATGGAAAACCACACCCCATCTGTACTTTCAAGTGGGTGGAGCTCTTAATCTTGGTACCCACTGCGAATCCCTCATTCCCTCAAGAATCTAAGCCACAAGACAAAAAAAAACACTTGGGGGCTCTCTCCTACTCTGTCCCCACGCTTCCTTTTTTTTTTTTTCCTTTCTTTTTTTTTTTTCTTCTTTTTTTTCTCTTTAGAACCCAGTGAAAAACACCAGGGGACTGAGGTTTCAACCCTTTCTTATGATAGGTCATTAGTGCTTTCAGCAAATGATAATAGCAGCTTGGACTGCAGCATTAGCAATTAGGAAAAAAAAATAAGTTCCCTGCGGACATGTAACTTTGCCATCAGTTTTGATGTGGAAACACTGTGATATATAAATGTTGTTGGACAACAGTAGTTTTAAGAGTAAAATATGAAAGGTTTAAAAAGTTGAAAAAAAGCTAGCTCTGTCCTTTACTTATTGAGACACTTTAACTTTTTCCTTTGCATTTCCATTGTATTAGATAAATAAATGTGAATGTAAAATTGTATAAATTACTGTACTTGAAGACTTCTGTTTTCCCAGTATTGCTTGCTGGATATTTTAGTGCCTTGGACTTCTATTGCTTCTGCCGGTAGCATCAACTTATCAGACCCCACATCAGCAAAGGGCATATGGAAGAAAACCTAAGGTCCAGTTGACCCCAGCAGTAGACTATGCCAAAGGGAAATTGAAAGAGTATTTTTTTTAAGTTATTCAACAATTTTGTCTAGAGCAGGTGTAAGATGAACAGGGTGAGAAGTTAAGTTGACATCAGTGGTTGAAAGCAGAAAGTTCTGTTTCAGGAACAGTGAGGCGGGATGTTGTAATAAAATTGGGCAATTTAAAAGATTAAGGGTAGTGTGTGATAAGTAAAGGCAAAAGAAAGAGTAAAGAGTGGGAGAACAAGCTTGTTTGGAAGATATGTGATGCCTGGCCAGTGGATGCCATAAGCCTTACTTACTCGAGCTGGGCTTGAACAGAGGAGACCTAGAAGAAATGGCTCAATATAAAGGGAAGGGGGTTGGGGGCTAGTTTTTAAGTTGGGAAACATGATTGGGAAAAGTCACAGATGGAGAAAGTTGCTCTAAGAAAAACTGTTTGGATTGCTTTCCTCTTGTTGCAAATCCATTTCTCAGCTTGGGGTACAATATTTTGTGGAAAGTGGACCCACACCTAAATTAGGCATTGTAGAAAAGAACGCTGATTCCTACTTTTTCCTATATGATGTCCAGATGGTTGCAGAATCATAATCTATTGTGCCACCTTTATTTCTAGAATTGCAAGTGATCTCACATTTTCATATAAACAAATATTCCCCTTAAGTAATAACTGCAACCAACCAGTATTATTTAGTTGCAATGCCTCGTTGGCAGTTCTGTTATTTTCAGAGCTTTCAGGAAATACTCTCCTAATTGGCTATGTTTGGGATCTCCTTTTATCTCTGAAGATGGGGAAAGAAGCTAGGACCCTTCATTTTTTGGGTGGTGCTTCTCTTGACTCTGGAGTTGGGAAATTGACATATTTCCGACCTATTACCCACCTCAACAGTACGTCCCAGGAATCAACACAATATGAAGAGCCAGGCTGGCTATCCTATCTGACATCATTCCTTCATGGGCCCTGTTTTCTTTGTCAGCCTAGGTCCCAAAAATGCAAATGAAAGTGGAAGGTTTTAAGAAGGTAGGGAAATAAAGGGCAGGGGTTCCAAGCTCTGCTTCAAAATTGTTTACGTATTTATTCTCTGCTTATAATTCTTGGGGAGATGGTAAGAGTAAGGATAGAACAAAGAAGGTGCCAAGTAAATGAGAAATGGACCACCCGAGACGAATGAAACAATATTTTCTGCAAGAGGAACGAGGGAACCAAATGCAGTACATTATTGTTTTATTTTGGTTTAATATAATTTTGAGGTCTCTTCACTCACACACAAAAAGTAAGAACTGGTTTTATTTACTGTTGATTTTTTTTTCCCCTCCTGTGGATGAAATAACTGAAGCCTAGAGAAATGAACTAGTGCTACTGAACTGTTTAAATTATTTTTGTGTTAATAGTACACTTTGAGTATCTTTTTCCACATTAAAAAAAATCTTTCTGAATTATAAATGTTTTCCTTACATTATTTAACAGTGTACACTGTTTAAAAAAACAAATAAACTGAATTCAAACCTTGGGGGTTCCTCAGCAGCCGTGAATTGTACATTTTGCACTAACTCTGGGTGTTGCGCTTCTTGTAAGATTGCGCTTATGCTTCAGTTTGTTACCTTTGTAGACTTATTTAATGAAACCATTCAAATAAACCAAACTTGCTTTTGTTGAGCTGTGAGGTTTCATTTCTAGCAAATTCCTTTTTCATGATCTCATTAGCTGTTTTGAGTTGTGTGCAATTTATAACTAGATTCCCAATTCCAGGAACTATTTTTAGTGGCACTTCTGACCTGAACTAAGATTATGCTGCAGACAAGGAAGATGATATTTTTTCTGAAGAAAATGGTAAGGATATCAAAATCAAAAGATGAATATATGGCCAAATCCATGCAACAACAGATAAGGTAAAAGGGCGATGAGGGTTAGCTCCTGCCATTCGTCTTCCAAAGGAACAGAAAGGCTGACTGCCTTGCTGCACTTCAGTGCCAGTCCCTTTAGCATCGGCTAGGACCTGCCTCGGGATCACAGCTTCCCACAGATGGGCCTGTGATCCAGAAAATGATAAAAGCCACTGTTTCATGATTAGATAAAAGGCACGACCCAAAATCCATCTTAACAAGTAAAATTGCAAACTCATTATTTGGGAGAAGGAATTATGAAACATCTGAACACAATGAAAAAATAATTTATGTTAAGGTGGGTTATATCTCACATCTGAAATGGGGAAATATAAACAGCTACTTATATTTTCTATTTGGTTACAAAGTAAAGTAAAGGATTTATTTTGCTTTCTTCAAATGCCTTTTCTTTCATGTGAGATAATTCTTTCCTTGATTAGGAAAAAATGCAGGATAGTGACACAGACCTGTAAATGACAGATTACCACAGATGAAGATTGTAGCCTGGACTGATGCAAAGTAGTAAAATACCACTATAGCCTTTGTTCACAGCACTCATGTAAGCAACGTTAAAAACATGAGCCCAAAAGTGAACGAAGACAGAGATTACTCACAATAATTTAATGTGGACTGTTGTTAAAGTTGGTGCTTAGTAGTATGGCTTATATTGCTTGAGAGCAGGCAGCCACAGGTGATTCCTAAAATTTCTCTCTTTATTAACATAATAGTTTAGGAATAAATAAATAGTGAAGAGCCTCAAAAGAGCCAAAGAAAAGGTATGTGATCTTCCTGGAGCCTCCCCACTGCAGTGTGTGACTAGCTTTTTTAAGAGCTTGTTTTCCAGCTGCTCAGCTGCATCTGCAGTTCCAACAGGCAAATCCTCTGGTGGAGTTCAGAATGAAGCAAGGTAAACCCTTGGAAATAAAGCTCATCCCCTAGGAATGATGAAGAATTTCATGACTAAAAAGGGGTTTTTGAAAGTCCCTTTGTGACAGTCCAATGATGGGACCTGAGCCTCAGTTAAGATGGATCCAGTTTCCTTTTCTTCATGTCCTGGTTCTGCTTATAGGAATCAGAGTTTGCTGTGGAAAGAAAAAATGGTTATATTTATTTTAAAATACGGAATAAACTGGCAGCTGTTAACCTAATTTAAACTAAAAACCCAAGAATGACAATTGATTGATAGAAGGAGGACAGATCCTCTGTTAACACTAGACCAAGTGCAGTAATAATCACGAGGGGCCTACTTTTAATAGCGGAAGCTCTTCATGCAGTCATGCTCAAGCTTCCTACTACAATCAACAGCTAAAAGGGTTACAGCCCAAGTCAGGACCCCAAAGGGAAAGTTCTCACTCTTAAACCAATTATCTTCCATGTTCTTTCTTTCTTTCTTTTTTTTTTTTGAGGAAGATTAGCCCTGAGCTAACATCTGCTGCCAATCCTGCTCTTTTTGCTGAGGAAGACCGGCCCTGAGCTAACATCCATGCCCATCTTCCTCTACTTTATATGTGGGACACCTACCACAGCATGGCTTGCCAAGTGGTGCCATATCCCACCGGCAAACCCCAGGCCACCAAAGCAGAACGTGCACGCTTAACCGCTACGCCACCGGGCCAGCCCCTATCTTCCATTTTCTTACACTTTATTCCTCTGGCATGATTCTATCCAACTTCTTAAATTCAAATGTCATTCGTCCTTTAGAATTCATAGAATTAAACCCAGGTTCTCCCTTCAATTTTCGTTCCTAAAACAGTTGCTACCTGTTGTGTGTTGGTTAACATTGTGAGCTTGGAGGTGCCAGGGTCCAGGTTTTACTCGTGGATTCTCATGGCAAAGGCTTTGTGGGGTCCTGCTTCGGGTCACCATCTGATTCTTCGGGACTGGTGTGGCAGCAGTTTGGGGTGGTTCTGGTTTAGCCAAGGGCTTGACAACACTGTCCCCTGCTTCTGGAGCCATATCCCACATTTCAAGATTGTCTGCAAGGGCTGAGATCACAGGAAAATGTAGCATCAACTAACAAGTGTTCTCACATAAAGTTGTGGGAAACTAGGTCCTAACACATTTCACATCGCAAGTACCCTATGATGTTTCTGGAATTTCTTCTTCCCCCAGCCCTGAAAGTACACTGAGGCTTCTCTTAGGTTAGGACAATAGAGGAGCTGAACACGTGCTATCAGTCAGAACTGCCATCAGTCCATTTTGGGTCCCCTTTTTTCCTAAAACTTCCTGTGGCTCTAACATGGATAGAAATGAGGATTTTTATGCCTCTCTTATGGTGTATTTATGACTAACAAAAGTATACAGCCCAGTAGCATCCACACGCTTCCGAGGTACTGATCAAGACTTCAGTCATTCCTTTAGCCCCTGCTGACCTGCAAGGAGGTCCTCAGTGAGTGGCTCTGAAACCGCAGCTACAGGAGTGCTGTGCTTCAAAGGAGGCACCGGCAGCGCCGCTACAGTTCACACAAGACGAAAGACAAAATCAGAGAATCAGGTGACAGAGGGAACAGCCTCAGAGGTGCAAAGCTGCCTAGAGTTACACTGGTTCCTAGCACAGCCAGTAGTGGAACTCAAGATTCCTGAGTCCCAGTCCTACCTACAGATCTCTATGAAGTTAGAAATACTGTATTCTTCGTTCTTCTCACCAAATTGGGAAGAAAAACAAGTTTGTTTCTCCTTTAGCAGCAAAAATAGGGTTATTAGAAGCCACCTGGTCCAGTTTTTACTTTTTAAAGCTTATAACCCTTGTTCAAACAAAATCTTAAGCAGAAATTCAATATGTACAGTAGTTCCTCCTTGTCTACAATTTTAGTTACCCATGGTCAACCAGTCTGACATGTTACATGGAAAATCCCAGAAATTAACAATTCCTAAGTTTTAAGTTGCATGCCATTCTGAGTAGTGTGATGAAATCCCGCACGGTCTGGCTTCCTCTATCCGAGGATGTGAATCGTCCCCTTGTTGGCTCCCCAGCCATCAACATCGTCATGGCTCAGGGATCTTCCTTCTGACATATGGCCAGAAGGTCAGTAGTAGCTCATTGGTACGTCAGACGCCTACATCGTTCATCTCACGCCATCTCACCACGCAGGCGCTGTCTCATCCCACATCACAGGAAGGGTGAGCACAGTACAAGGGATTTTGAGAGAGAGACCACATGCACATAACTAACTTTTACTACAATATATTATAATTGTTCTGTTTGTTTATTGGTTATTGTTAATCTCTTACTGTGCCTAATTTATAAACTAAACTTTATCATAGGTGCGTATGTACAGGAATAAACATAGTATCTGTAAGGTTCAGTACTAGCCACCGGTTCAGGCATCCACTGGGGATCTTGGGACAGCTCCTGCAGATGAGGGGGACGACTGTAAAACCAGTATCAACAGTGACTGGTTGTCTGATTAGGGGTGGGGGAAAGTCCTGGAGAACACACTCTATCCCTCACCCTCCAGGAGCCTCTGCAGTGATTTTGAAGCTAAAGATCTAGAACATTCCCGGCAGACTAAGTTGTTTTGGGTTTTTCCTACATTAATTTCAGTCTGTCAGTACTGAGGGGAATATTAATGAACAGAGCATGAGGCAAGTCCTCTGAATCTTCTTCAGAATTCTTAAGGAGAAGGTGGGCAAAAGTCCAGCTGGTTTGGGACAAGCCATTTGTTTCTACTCTCTGGGAAAGACTCCAAAAAAAATATGTATCTATTTCTCCCACTGAATCTAGACTCTGAAATACAGGCATGCCTCATTTTATTGTGCTTCGCTTCACTGCACTTCACAGATACCGAAATTTTGACAAGACCCTCCACAAGCAAAAATATTCTGACTCGCTCCCTGAAGGTTCAGATGATGGGTAGCATTTTTTAGCAATAAAGTATTTTTAAATTAAGGTATGTACATTATTTTTTTAGACATAATGCTATTGCACACTTAACAGATGACAGTACAGTGTAAGTATAACTTTCATATGCACTGGGAAACCAAAAAAGTTGTGTGACTTGCTTTATTGCAAATATGCACCTTATTGCAATGGTCTAGAACGAAACCTGCAGTATCTCTGAGGTATGCCTACAAACTAAAGTTCATGGATAAATAATTGCCCCAAGCCCCCATTATCTTCAAACCCAATTCTGCATTATATTCAAGGATAGCCCAGAAAGACTTTCTAATGCAGAGATAGCCAAAGTAACTGAAGCAAAAGAAATTCTGTACCCTGAAATTTCTAGTTCCAGATTATGTCAAGGCCCATTGCCTTCCCCCAAAAAAAGATCACTGTCTTTAGACATGGGGAAATACCTGGCAAGATTTCACTATCTTAATTTCTTAGACTCATCTACCCTGTGTGTAACTGGAGAGCGTCCTACTGAGAGCCGGTTGGGACCTAACTGGCAGAGGATCAGGTTCCTGTGTGACTAGTCTTCCTGCTCCAGAGCGCCCCTCCCCAGAGCCTCTGCTCCCGTCCTCCTCACACACCCTCATCCTTCTTTTCAACTGAGGGAGCAGGTAGCTGAAGTTGCTGCTGTTTCTCCATTTGCTCCCGGAACTGCTGCTGCAACTGTTTTTGCCGGAGCTTGCGCTGGTATGTGGCGTCCCTCTCCACAGCAGAGGCCAGGCTTCTGCATCAGAGGAGCACAAGGTGCAGTGAGTTCCCGAGTTAACTGCCTAAGTGACAGTACACGGTTCCTGAGGGAGCGCGTGAACCAACTTGCTGGCTCTGAAGGTAGAAATGGAGGTGACTTAGACCACATGAGGAGCAGAGGAAAGGGAGGGAACTCAGGCCTATACCGGGATCTGCTGTCTTCATCCCCCCGGATCACAACGTGGAGATCATCTGAGTGGTTTGTTCTGCAAGGGGAGGTCACCTCCTGTGGTCCTGGGGGTCCCAGAGCCTTGTTCTGTCGGTAGCTGCTGTATCTCGCATGTTCCACAGATGGTTCAAAATCTTGTCTCTTTGCTTTAGTTAAATCCACTTCAAGAGGCAACTAATAAGGGAAGAAAGAGGAGGGGGAGAATAACGTCCTCCAACTGCTCCTCCCCTTCCTTTCTTCTCCCCGCCTTAAAGATTCCTGAAAAATGCCATTTGACAATCCTCTATGCATCATTCCTCCTAGGTCCTGAGAAGCTGAGACAAAGGATCCACAACTTCAAATAATATTTGTAATTACATGAGGAGTAAAACAATTTCATTTTCTACTTTATACCACTCTGTATTAATCAAGTTTTCAGAAAAAGGAATCTTACTTTAGTTTTGATGTAGGGCAAATGGTCTGTCAAATCTAATTTGAATCTTTCCTTGGCAACTGGATCTGTCTGACGCTGTCTACCTTTTCTCTCTTCTGTGGAAACGGTCACACACTGTTTGTGGAGGCCTACACCTCTGCTCTTTCTACAGGACTTGCCCTGCAGATACGACACTCCTCACTGAAGAAGCCTCAGGTATGCTGTGGCACAAGAATGTGTCCTTGAAACGACAGGAAGACGACAACTGGGAAAGCACTAACATAGGCAGCAGGCCAAAGCTGCAAGAAGTCTCCCAACTTGGGATCATTCCTGCATGTCACCAAATGTGAGAAGTCATGATCGTGTGCTTCCCGGCATAAAGGAAACTGTGTTACTTCCAGGCCACGAGCACTACAAAAACCAGACATTTTCATTTGGGAAAACTTCGTTCTCAATTCATAATATTGGTACTGACAGAATAACTGAATATGAAGGATTTAAATGACTATTTTGATAAAGATAACCTGAAAATGAAAATTACACTATGAAATTTATCTATATTAGAAAATAAATGAGACAGTTAAAAAGAAATGAGCTTATGCTACAACATGAATGAACCTTGATTATGCTAAGAGAAAAAGGCCAGTCACAAAGGAATAAATATGTATGATGCCGTTTATATGAGGTACTGAGAGTGGTCAAAATCAGAGAGACAGAAAGTAGAACTGTGGTTGCCAGTGGCTGTAGGGAGATGGGAGCAACAGTGGGGAAAAAAATGAGCAAGACTGACAAGGCTAAGTACTGTCAAGGATATGGAACAATTGGAACTCTCAGAGACTGCTCCATTGGAGTGTGGATTAGTACAACCATACTAGAAAACTGTAAGAATCTACAAAATTAAGCATATGCTTACCTCTGACCTGACCCAATAATTCCCAAGATAAACTCCTACAACTCAACAATAAAAAATCAAATAGCCCCACTAAAAAGGGGGCAAGAGACTTGAATAGACATTTCTCCAAAGACAATATACAAATGGCCAAAAAGCATATGAAAAGATGCTCAGCATCACTAACCATCAGAGAAATGCAAATCAAAATCACAATACGATATCACCTCACACCCATCAGGATTGCTACTATCAAAAAATAGAAAATAACAATTGTTGGCAAGGATGTGGGGAAATTGGAACTCTTGTGCACTATTGGTTGAACTGCAAAATGGTGCATCCGTTATAGAACACAGTATGGAAGTTCCTCAAAAAGTAAAAAATATAACTACCATATAATCCAGCAACCCCACTTCTGGGTATATATCCAAAGTAATTGAAAGCAGGGTCTTGAAGAGGTGCGTGCACATTCACCTTCACAATAGCACTATTCACGACAGCCAAGGGAAGGAACCCACCCAGATGCCCATCGGCGGACGAACGGATAAGGAAAATGCAGTAGATACATACAATAGAATATTATTCAGCCTTAAAAAGGAAGGAAATTTTGACACATGCTACAATGTACATAAACCTTGAGGACATTATGCTAAGTGGAATTAGCCAGTCACAAAAAAGACAAAAACTATGATTCCGCTTATGTGAGGTACCTAGAGTAGTGAAATGCATAGAAACAAAGTAGGATGGTGGTTACCAGCAGCTGAAAGGGGGAACAGGGGAGTCATTTTACAGGTATAGAGTTTCAGTATTGCAAGATAAAAGTTCTGGAGGTCTGTTTCACTACTAAACTGTGCACTTAAAAATGGTTAAGATGGGGGCCGGCCCTGTGGCCAAGTTGTTAAGTTCACGCGCTCCGCTTCGGCAGCCCAGGGTTTCACCGGTTCAAATTCTGGGGAGCTCGGACATGGCACCGCTCATCAGGCCGTGCTGAGGCGGCATCCCACATAGGACAACCAGAGGCACTCACAACTAAAATATGCAACTATGTACTGGGGGGCTTTGGGGAGAAGAAAAAAGGAAGAAGAAGATTGGTAACAGATGTTAGTTCAAGTGCTAATCTTTAAAAAAAATAAAAATGGTTAAAATGGTAAATTTTAGGTTACGTGTCTTTTACCACAATAAAAAAGAGAAAACCAACTAATATCCCTTATAAACATAGAAGCAAACACCCGTAACAAAATATTAGCAAACTGAGTCCAATAATGTATAAAAACGCCTTCAAAAAGGAAAGAAATGGAGTTTTGACAGATGCCAACTGACAGACACCTCAATTAGGAGCTCCACAAGAAAAAGAACCCCTCAAGGACAAGATAGGGACTGCAGCACTGTAGGGATGTCGGAGAATGCCACAGAGGACGCAGCCACACTCCACCAGGCAAAGGGAACACTCTAGAGCCAGACTCAGCCCAGGTCAACTGTGCCTCCAGCGATGCTGAAGTCCAGGCCCTATTCTCCAAAACCCAACACTCAGACCGCGTGATAGGCCTTGACAGAAACAAGGAAGATCTGAACCTTAAAGACACGGGAGCTAAGGAAAAGCAAGAAGGTTGAACAGGTGGGGAGTTCTGACTGCTTCTAAGAAATGACAGCGATGCGGCAGAGGACTGTGGGCTCCTTTCGAGGTTTCACAGACCATTCCCAACCACAGTGCTCTCTATACAAGAGACAAGTTAACGTAAATTCTGTAGGCTTCAAATTCTTCATCTGTAAAATAAGGCGATTGGTTCATGCTAGCGCCAATATTCAAAGAAGTCTGAAATACACATTCCAGACCCTCTAAATAGTTGAGTCTTCACTTCCCTCTCCATCCCCAAATATTCAACCTGTGACACACGGGAATTAGTTCTAGTTTTACTGCAATGCGTTCCATTCATCCATTTCTAACATACCTGGCATGGAAGCTTTTGTAGTGACCTCAGATAGTCTTTGTCCAGAATACAATTTCCAAGTGCATTCCCAAAACTTCTAAGGGTAAGAAAAACAAATGAAACAGGGTTGAGAATTGTTACATGTAAATATCAGAGAACAGAGTTACCACCTTTGTGCAAGTTGCTTCTCAACTGCAGCAGAGGAAATGGACACTAATGTTCATTCAAAAACGTTTACTGAGCATCTGCCGTGGCCCTGACTGTACTGGGCTCTGAGAACACAGCAGTGAGCACAGCAGTCAGTAATCCCCGCCCTCTAGGAGCCGCAATGAGTAGGAAAAGACTTAAGAACCCATTACACAAATCCCATTAGCCACCTCCGGACATGGAGCGAACATTTCAGAGCAGAGACTTTTTCTGGACTGCTCCAATTCCCCAGTAACAGTGAGCTACACACACTGAGGGGCACAATCCTCCTAAAGTTCTTTACTTGGGATATGCAGGCTCCCCTCAGGTTATGGTATTGCAAATTCTTAGTACATGTTTATACATGTATTTTTCTGGTGATTCAATTCACTTCAATTCTCAAAGGCATCTCTGACCTGAAAAAAAGGTTAAAAACCATGCTGTATGTAACTAAGTTAACCATGTTATATGTACCTGATGAAGAACTGCTTAGGTGTCTTAAAGAGAATGAGGAAGCTGTCTACGTACTCATGGGGAAAGGTCTCCAAGACACAGTAACGAGTAGAGGAGGGAGGAAGGCAAAGTACAGGATAGAAAATATAGTAATCTATTACAAACTCCCAAAAAGGGGAGACTAAGCATAAAGAAGACCTTGGAAAATAGAAAAGAGTAGAAAAACAGGGCAGACAGGGACAAGGGGAGAGCAAGACTTTTTGAATCCTGTGAATGTATTACCTTTTCAAAAAAAAGAGACTCCTCTGAAATAAGAGCTGAAATGAAGCAGGTTAGATTCCAACCCTTTTTGCTTACCTCAATGCTCGCTTCAGCCCATCTGTCACTGCCTCCTTCCTTGCCTTCTCCAAAGACAAGGCTTTGGACTTGAGGCCCTCACTAACACCATAGCCCACATCTTCATGATATGAGCCATCCTGGGGGTAGAAAAGGAATTCAAAACCTACGTGAAAAGCTGCAGTCATACCCCTGGCTCCATAACTCTTCTTTTCCTCAGGCAGCAGTGTTCAGAGTGGGCATAAAGAACCCAGGGGACTTGTCAAAGGGCACATGGGCACAGGAGTTGTAAAAGAATCCATTTTCAGTACTATTTCCAAGACCTGATCTGCCTGGAAATGTGCCTGTGGTCAAAGTGTCCAGACAATTCTCCTTTCTCACCTCCTCTTTTCATAAAAAAGGCACATATCTAACCCACCTCAAATCTTACTAAGGTGGATTACCTCAAGGTATAAAAACCTCTGGGACACCAAACAAAAGGAAAATTTGAAATACTGCATTTAACAGACTCTAATGATTGAATAGCAAATCCTTTTGCAAGTCAGGTGGTATCCATTTCTTGGCTTTCACCAAAACTGAAGGTGGACCTGATCAAGTTGTTAGCTGATAAAGAACATAATTTTTGATGATAGCACTGTAATTTTTGAAATATAACTGAGAGTATTCACAGAAATGAAGGACACCATACCAAAACTCTCTCCATTCCCAGTTCATTTATGTGAATAATGTTTTTCAGTACTATTTATAAAAATAAGAAGTCAGAATAGAACTACTGCTGACTGTTTAGTCTAGGAATGAGCAGTATGAAACTATGGATTATAAACTATCTACTGAAAAGAAGAACAGTTTCGCCCACCTCATTAAGAAATGCAGCTTCCATAAATGTTATTTTTATTAAGCATAAAAATTTTGATATAGTATGTTGTCTCAACATAAACACAATTGACTAATCAATTGTGTGTTAATAATACCTATGATACTAACTCAATCCAGAAGAAACTGTTTCATATTTAGAGCCTTAAGGTCACTGGAAATTTACCCACCAAAATTATCTTCATATACACACACACACACACAGGCAGAGAAGTATAAGGTTATTAATAAAAGCTTTTCAATCATAAATATATATTATATTAGCATAAAAGCCAACGGGGAAATGGAATGGAAATATGAGCTCAAGAAGAAACAATGTAAAATTTCTGATTGAAGAATAGCTTGCTCATGTATTTTTCTAAGTGGATGACAGTATTTAATCCTCTATGGTTACTTAGAATCCATTGGTACATTTAAAAAAGATGTAACAGATTTATTTTAGAATGTCAAATTTTACAATATGCCAAAAAATATACCCTTGCACCTATTTATATTTATGGTGAAAACTTCTAGGGGTCAATTTTAAAATGTGCAAGAGCACAGTTTTTCAAAATTCTTTAGGGGACATGTGAGTAAGATGTTTGAATACCCCAACCAAAGGAACGCTGGCCGAGACACAGCTCTGGGATCCAGCTCTCTGGCTTGGCTGTGCCACAGTCCAGAGACTCCCTCCCTGCTCACTCTCTCACCCCAGCCCCGATCCTGGCAGGCAGCAGTCTGCTCCATCACCCTCACCTTCAGCTGGACTCTCACAAATGCACAGACTCCCACGTAGAACTTGCCGTTGTTAAGGTCAACAAAATCTAGGAGTGGGAAAGAGAACCAGCTGAAGAAGATACGGCTCCCACGTTCCTCCTGCTGGTAGTCGACGACAGCTCCCCACATCCTCAGCCACGAAGCGCCCTTATCAGAAACCGGACAACGCCAAACAAAGGGAAACGAAGAAGTCGACTGCCAGGAGGCATACTCACCCACATTCTGCTGTGTGATAGAGTGCGCCCAGCCGTTATAACCAAACATCTCATTGGCTAGATTAATTACCCTGTGACCCTCAATGTAACACACCTGGAAAAAAAAAATGTTAAAGAAAAAAAAGCTTGTTAAATTCCTTGCCATATTTAAATATGGATCAAAATTTACTTAATTTATTCCTTACCAGCTATTTTGGCAAAACTGCCCTTAAACATTCCAGGGAAATTCTCAGTGAACTTATGTCAAAGATCTTCCAGAAGGAGGCAGTTAGAACTAATGTTCTGTCTTAGGGAAGGGAGTCTCAAGACAATGCTTGGGTCACTTCAGATGACAATGACGGCTGGAGCCCATCCCCTCCCAAAGACACTAGGAAACATCTAATAACAATGAACAAGACACCTTCTGAATCCATGAGGGCTCAGAGTGGGAGTCGGCAAGATCATCTGAGCAGCCAGCAATATGGGCACGCACTTTTCAGGCATATAAACTCTCCTACCTTCTGGCCTCCTCCAGCCATGCGTCTACTTATGTATTCCGGGCCCAGCCTCTGCCTCAGAGCATTCTGGATGGCCTGGTACTCTTCTGCTGTGTACTGGTACTACAATCCAAAAAGGGAAAATTAAATTCAGATTTCCACCATTCCTTACATCAGCAAGTCTCCAAATTTTTGGTGTCCAATCCCCTTTACACTATTAAAAAGGTACTGAGGACCCTAAGAGCTTCTGCTGAGGTAGATTATATCTATCAATATTGGGAACTAAAACTGAGAAAACTGGGTTTTTTTGCTTTTTCTCCCCAAATCCCCCCAGTACATAGCTGTCTATTTTAGTTGTGGGTCCTTCTAGTTGTGGCATGTGGGACGCCGCCTCAGCGTGGCTTGTCGAGTGGTGCCATGTCCGCGCCCAGGATCCAAACCAGCGAAACCCTGGGCCACCAGAGCACAGCTCGCGAACTTAACCACTCAGCCACGGGGCCGGCCCCGAAAACTGAGAAACTTTTAAGGCACACATTACATTAGTCATCAGAGCAATGATATCATCACATACTATGTAGTCTCTGGAAAACTCCACCACTTACTCATGAGAGAATGAGAGTGGAAAAGGCAAATAGTATTTTGGTATTATGAGAATCATTTTGACCTCACGGACTCTGAGAAGGTCTTGTGGACCCCCAGGGGTCACTGCACTACATTTTGAGAACCTCTGCCTTAGATGTTACTACCATCCTTACCAATTTCTCAAGCCAGAATTGGGAAACTAAAACTTCTCACCTCATAGTCTGGATATGATGTTTATGCAGGCAAGCAGGTGGGGAGAGAAGAGGTGACAGGAAGTCTTGCTCCCATCTGTCCTCTCCAAAGGTTTATACTCTCCTTTACCTCAGCCATTTCCATCCTACTCACAGATAAACACATGACTGCTTGTTTTGATTTTTGTCCCCGGGTAGTTTTCCCTTTTCCCTATTCAAATAAAGTAAATACTCACAAACAGATCTCTAGCAAAGACAAAGACAGAATTTGGGTGGACAAAGCAAGAATCTCTTATATGTATACAATATCTCCACAAAGAATAGGACACAAGGAACGTTGGATGCCTCCAAAAAAGAGACCTGGGTGAGCCATGGACAGCGGTGATGGCAAAATAGTGAGACTTTTCACACAGGGTCTTTGTCTAATTTGAATGTTATATCCTATGAATATGTAATCTATCCAAAAAATAAATAAAATGTCAATGTAAATGTAATCGCCAGTATTATTAGTCTTTTGATGTTAAAGTTTCAATGAACCTCAGAGTTCATTAAAGACTCCCAAATAATGCATCTAAAGGAAAAAACTACTAACAAGAAAGAGCAACACTGCTCCCCAAATTGCTTCCTCATCCTCTTTCACTTGACCTCATTCTTTCCAGGTATGAAACAGCCAGTTACCTGACCAAAGCATAATACAGAGCTGCCACCAGCAGAAGAAGGATGGCTGTCACGGCGTCCAAGAATTGCTTCCTCAGTCCCAGACATGTTGATTCTGGTTGACCTCTGTATAAACAGAAGATTTAAAAAAAGATCTCAAAGAATGTAAAGATCTCAATAAAAGGCAAGAGCCTCTACTAAAAATCAGATAAAGCAGCTACAAGTCACTTTATTTACGTACTTCTCAACACCACCCCAATCAAGGACTAAGTTCCTCAGTGCCGAGCTATAGTCTAAGAAGCCACTGAAAATCCTTTAGGGTCTTCTACTTTCCTGCTAAAATTTTTCCTAGGGCGGTGGTGCTATGAAAGGTGATTTTTACAATAAGAATGTATTATAATGACATAAAGTTTATAATTGAAAAAGTCAAAATTACAAAAACACTCTATGGGAGAGCAAACAATCCACATATTACTATCTACTGTATGAGCAACATGACCCTGGCGTCGGTGGGGTTAAAAAAGAAATCTAAGTCACAGTCACTGAACTGCTCTCCAGGAGCTAACGAGCTCAGTGGTGGGAGAAGACTAATGGACACGAAACAATGAAAAACAAGAGAAGGCAACACAGAAGCCCCTGCCGTCCAAGAGGACCACAGCATTAGAGCAGTTTGGGCCCCTGCAGCATGAGCATCACCTGGGAACTTGTTAGAAATGCAAATTCTCAGGCCCCACCCCAGACTGCTGAATCAGAAACTAGAGGTGAGGCCCAGGAATTAGTGCTTTACCAAGCCCACCAGGCCATCCCGGCACAAGCTCAAGTCTGAGTGCCCACGCGCTAGACTGAGCACATGCGAACGTGCGGTCCATTAGACGATAAGAACCGCCCTCAGCAAAAGCGTCTGCAACTGCCTCACCCACCACCCCACGGCCCCTACCTGTGTCTGCCTCAGGCAGGGAGGAACCTAGAAAAGCCTGTTGGCTGAGTTCCCCTCTGTGCACTTCTGTTTCTGTGTGGCCAGACACTGGCTCCCTTTCACCAACCTGTGAATTGCCTTCCTTTCCTCTGAAGTCTCTGATTCTCGCCACCTGCCAACATCTTTTGTCTTTGGCTGAGGAGGGTATTCAAGGTCAGGGCTTCAACCATTTTGACAAGTTACTAGGTTTTCCTGGGTTTCTCTCATGTACACGTAATTAAACTTTTGTTTGTCTTTCTCCTGTTAAGGTCTCATGTCAATTTAATTCTTAGACCAGCCAGAAGAACCTAGAGGGTGGAGGAAAATGACTTCCTCTCCTACAGCACTTACACAAATCTAGATGGTAGAGCCTACTACACACGTAGGCTGTCTGGTACTAATGTTATGGGACCACCATCCTACATGCAGTCCAATGTTAACCAAAATGTCATTATGCAGCACATGACTGTGTTAACAAGACCAACCTCATAAATTTATCATATTAAAAGGATGTGATAGGGGCTGGCCCCGTGGCTGAGTGGTTAAGTTTGCATGCTCCGCTGCAGGCGGCCCAGTGTTTCGTCGGTTCGAATCCTGGGCGCGGACATGGCACTGCTCGTCAGACCACGCTGAGGCAATGTCCCACATGCCACAACTAGAAGGACCCACAACGAAGAATATACAACTATGTACTGGGGGACTTCGGGGAGAAAAAAAAAAAAAAAAGGATGTGATAATTATAGCATCCAGGAAGAATCATCATTAGAAACTAAAAAGTTGTTGGGGAACAGGATATTCACAAAGTTTCAAATGAGCACCTGTCTGGTTATTCATTAAAAAAAAAAAAAAAAAACGGGTATACATTGTGAATGTACTTAATGCCACAGAATTGCATGCTTAAAATAGTTAAAATGGGGGCTGGCCCCGTGGCCCAGTGGTTGGGTTCACACACTCCACTTCAGCAGCCGGGGGTTTTGCTGGTTTGGATCCTGGGCGTGGACATGGCACCTCTCATCAAGCCATGCTGAGGTGGCGTCCCACATGCCACAACTAGAAGGACCCGCAACTAAACTATACAACTATGTACAGTTTATACTATAAACTATAGGGGCTTTGGGGAGAAAAAGGAAAAATAAAATCTTAAAAAAAAAATAATTAAAATGATAAATTTGATGTTATGTCTATTTTACCACAATAATAAAAAAAAGGAGGGGGACTACCTTAACACAATGAGTTTTTTCTATCATTCATGCAAGATCTAATGCAGTCAGGTGGCCTTGTCCATCTTGTAGCTGTGTCATCTAGCACATGTGACCTCCAAGGTCATCGCTGCAGAAGTAGAGAGAGCTGGAGGAGTCGCACCAGTTCCTAACTGCCTTAGGCAAGTTCACTGGACAGAACTTGTCACATGGCCCCAACTTAACTGCAGTGGAGGCTGGGAAACATGAGACGGCATCGGAATATTAGCTGAGTACTCTCTGCCATATCCATTTTCCCCACTCCAACAGGAGCCCCTAGAAGGTGAGGGATCCTCCTGATTCTTCCTGGCACCCTCAGTGACCAGCTCAGTGCCATGTTAGGGGGTCAGGAAGGCAAATGTTTAGTAAGTAAATGAATGAATAGATGAGTGAATGAATGAATGAAATAATGCAAGCTATATAAACAAAGTATATTTCGTAATTCTTTAGAAACTGATTTTATAAGGCAAGAGTTACACTTCTCACATTTAAAAAGCAACTTGTTGCTAATTTTCTAAACAATAGCTTAAAAGATTCAACCTTTTATTGAAGAAAAGGACCTTATCGCTGCCCCTAAGATAAAACGCAGCATCATTTGGTTTTTTGCTAGTTCCTATTTTGAAAAAAATGTTTACTGCTCTGTCTTCCTTTCTAAAACTGTCCACAACCATTTTCCCATTATGAATTTAAAATATCTGTGTCTGTAGAAAGTTTTAAACATACATCAAAAAATATGGGAAGAAAAAGAACTCAAGAACACAATACCGTTCCCAATCACAACAAAAAGAATACAATACCTTGGGATGAATTTAACTAAGGAAGTGAAAGACCTATACAACGAAAACTACAAGGCTTTCCTGAAAGAAATGGATGACGACATAAAGAGATGGAAAGACATTCCATGCACATGTATTGGAAGAATAAACATAGTTAAAATGTCTGTACTACCTAAAGCAATCTACAGATTCAACGCTATCCCAATCAGAATTCCAATGACATTCTTTACAGAAATAGAACAAAGAATCCTAAAATTCACATGGGGCAACAAAAGACCCCAAATGCTAAAGCGATCCTGAGAAAAAAGAACAAAGCTCGAGGCATCACAACCCCTGAGTGAAAACATACTACAAAGCTACAGTAATCAAAACAGCATGTACTGGTACAAAAACAGGTGCACAGATCAATGGAACAGACTTGAAAGTCCAGAAATAAAACCACACATCTATGGACAGCTAATCTTTGACAAAGGAGCTGAGGGCCTACAATGGAGAAAAGTCTTTTCAACAAATGGTGCTGGGAAAACTGGACAGCCACATGTAAAAGAATGAAAATTGACTATTCTTTTTCACCATTCACCAAAATAATATACTCAACATGGATCAAAGACCTAAAGATAAGACCTGAAACCATAAGGTTTCTAGAAGACAATGTAGGCAGTACACTCTTTGACATCAGTATTAAAAAGATCTTTTCAGACACCATGTTTTCTCAGACAAGGGAAACAATAGAATAAACAAATGGGACTTTATCAGACTAAAGAGCTTCTTCAAGGCAAGGGAAAACAGGATTGAAACAAAAAAACAACCCACCAACTGGGAAAAAATATTTGCAAGTCATACATCTGACAAAGGATTAATATCCATAATATATAAAGAACTCATACAACTCAACAACAAACAACTCAAACAACCCGATCAAAAAATGGGCAGGAGACATGAACAGACATTTCTCCAAAGAAGATATACGGATGGCCAATAGGCACATGAAAAGATGTTCATCATCACTGATCATCAGGGAAATGCAAATCAAAACTACATTAATATATCACCTTATACCCATTAGAATGACAAAAATAACCAAAACAAATAGTAACAAATGTTGGAGAGGGTGTGGAGAAAAAGGAACCCTCATACACTGCTGGGGGGAATGCAAACTGGTGCAGCCACTATGGAAAACAGTATGGAGACTCCTCAAAAAATTAAAAATAGAAATATCATATGACCCAGCCATCCCACTACTGGGTATCTATCCAAAGAACCTGAAATCAGCAATTCCAAAAGTCCCATGCACCCCTGTGTTCATTGCAGCACTGTTTACAATAGCCAAGACGGGGAAGCAACCTAAGTGCCCATCAACAGATGAATGGATAAAGAAGATGTGGTATATACATACAATGGAATACTACTCGGCCGTAAAAAAGAATAAAATCATCCCATTTGCAACCACATGGATGGACCTTGAGGGAATCATGTTAAGTGAAATAAGACAGATAGAGAAGGACAATCTCTGTATGACTCCACTCATGTGAGGAATTTAAAAACGTAGACAAAGAGAACAGATTAGTGGCTACCAGGGTAAAGGTGGGGTGGGGGGTGGGCACAAAGGGTGAAGGGGTGCACCTACAACACGACTGACAAACAATAAAGTACAACTGAAATTTCACAAGATTGTAACCTATCATTAACTCAATAAAAATTAACTTAAAAATAGATATGAGAGTAAGTAAAATGTGGCTGGATCCCCACCAGCAAGAGATGGCTGTTGTCTTTTTTCATATCTGATTGTGTTTGTGTATGAGTGTAGTGTGTGTGAATATATGTACATATTTGTCAAACAAAAGTAGAATCCAAATGTATCAGGCATATCTTATGCAGCCCCACAAATCTTGGCCTGGCCTGTCTCTGAGGCCCTTGCCGACTTTTTCCACCCTGGCTGCCATTAGGCGGACCAAATATAAATGGGTTCTAACCAACTGCACAGGCACAACCCTATGGCCCTCACTTCCTGCTCATGCTGGATACCTCTCACCTCCCACCTTTTGATTCCCTCTTGCCTTTGAGGTGTGAGAGCCTGTGGGACCCAGCCGATGCCCACACATGCAGAACCCTGAAGTTTGGGAAGTCAGTGAACCACGGGGCAAAGATTTCACCAATGAGAGAGAGGTGAGGAGTAAATCCCCCTTCCTTCCTGTGGGTGGATTGTCCTGGGATGCAGTTCTTTATAGAGGTTCCTAGGAGACAGCTTTAGGAGAGTAAGCAATCAAGTTGTACTTGTTACCAAGGGGTGGCCAGCTAGAAAACATACCCGTGAACTGACTTAGTCTTCCATCTCTCCTCAATCCCCTTTTCCCTTGCTTCTGCTTCCTGGAATTGCATTTCCTAAAAAGATAACAGCACATGAGCCTTTGCCTCCAGCTCTAGGTTCTGGGGCACCTAGTGGATGCGCAGCTAATCATCCCTCAGCTCCTACCACAACAGTGCACCCTGGCCTAACTCCCAAATGCCAACATCTGCATCTCTCCCTGACGGCTTGCTTTGGCATCCAGGTCCATGGAAGCTGGAGGTGCCAGCGAACAGACGCCCCTGGAGCAGTCCTCAAACAGTGATGACAGGAGCTGGTGTGTAAAGGCCCGGATTTCTTAGCCCTCTGTGAGATGACGCTGAGCCGGGAGTTGTGCGCTGGCTCTGGAGTTGGCCAGTGAGGTCAGGTCTGCTTGCCCACGTAGTAACACGCTGGACAACGCACCCTTGTTGACTGCCTTATTTTTCCCCTTGCACTTCTCTCCTCTACCAGTATGTCCTGGTGTCATCTCCCAAACAAGCCACTTGCACTTAGAGGAAAAAGGGAGGGAACAAAAGAGACCTTTACAATGGAGAAATCTGGCAGGTAATCAAACACAACGTTACCAATAATGCTCACATCACGTGCTTCCTGATGGATGCACGGAAGTCACAGCATCACTTAGGTAGCATTTCTACCAATCTAAGCATAACTCTAACCACGAGGAGATAAGCAGACAGGTTCAACTCTACAAGGCCTGGACTCTTCAAAAATGCCAACGTCTCAAAAAATAAAACAAAGGAAAACAAAAAGGCTAGTGAACTCTTCTAGATTAAAGCAAGCTAAAGAGACATGACAACTAAAATGCACTTTGTGATCCCTGATAGGATTTTAGATAAAAAAAAAAAGCTATAAAGGACATTCTTGAGAGAGTGAGGAAATCTGATGATGGAGAGCATATTAGATGATGGTATTGTATTGTTGTTAAACTTATTAAGTGTGATAATTATGTTATGGCTATACAGGAAAATGATCTTGTTATCAGGAGATATATATGAAGTATTAGAATAAACTGTCTTGTTTTCTGCAACTTACTCAAATCATTCAACCAAGAAAGTGTGTGTGTAAAGAGAGGGAGGGGAAGAGATAAAGCAAAGTAACAAATTTACGAATCTAGGTGAAGGATATGCAGGCATTCATTATGTAACTTTTCTGAAAGCTTCAAATTTTTCAAAATATAATGTTAGAGGGCCGGCGCCTTGGTTGAGTGGTTAGGTTCACGTGCTCCGCTTCGGCAGCCCTGGGTTCGCCAGTTCGGATCCTGGGTGCCGACCTACACACCACTCCTCAGGCCAGCTTGCGGCGGCGTCCCACACAGAAGAACTAGAATGACTTATAACTAGGATACACAGCTATGTACAGGGACTTTGGGGGAGAAATGAGGAAAATTGGCAACAGATGTTAGCTCAGGGCCAATCTTCCTCACCAAAGCAATAATAATAATAAAAATAAAATAAAATAAAATAGCCAACATTACGGCAGGTACGTAAATCCGAATATCCCAAAACGTCCTCCAAAATCTATCCAGGCCACCGAGAAGGACCAATAAAACCACGGCTATCCCACATCTTCTAACATAAGGAGAAGACTGAGCACACTACAGCTTCAAATTACCTGGAAGTCGAAAAAATAAACATCAATTTCTGGTGGAGATATTTTTTGAATTCTCATCCCAACTTTTTAAGGAGAGCAAGGTGGGACCTAGATGGGAAGGGAAATGCATAGAAGAGAGAAGAGGAGGATGGAGAGTCTAAGATACAAGTAAAATCACGCCTGGAAAGAGAACACCCATGCTAAGTATGAAGACCATGACAAAGAGCTCCGGCAGGTCAGGGCGGCGCAGGAAGAGAGAGACAAGTGTGCACAGAACTCAGTGAGACGGCCTTGGAAAGTCAATGTTCTGGGGAGAAGAGGGTGATAAAGAATGAGACACGCCCTTTGAAACTGTTCTGTGAGGGGCAAAAGAGGGGAAATTTAGGATCCTGTAAGACGAGAAAATGTAAAAGGGACATACGACCATCTCTCTTAAAAAGCCTTCTAATAAAGCAACCATACTCACTGCCCTTACAAAATAGGAGCTACTCTTGAACTAGGAATCTCGAAAATCATCCCCACTGCCAATCCTGTTCACAAAATGCAAAATTAGAGATAAAGAAGAGTCTGGGAACCTGAAGGCAGCTCAACAGAATGTATACAACCTGAAGAAGAGGAAAAAAAGACTGAAAATAAGGAAAGTGCCTCAGGGTCCTGCGAGATAATATCAAAATGGTTAACACATATGTAATTGAAGTTCCAAAAGAAGAGGTTAAGGAGAATGGGAAAACAATATTTAAAAATATAATGGCGTGAAATTTCCTAACTGGGTGACAGGCAGAATTTACAAATGTAAGAAGCTCAGCAAACCCCAAAGCAGGATAAATACAAAGAAAATTACACCAAGACACACCATAGGCCAACTTCTAAAACCAAAAATCAAGAGAATATCTTGAAAGCAGTCAGAGAAAAACAGCACATTATATACAGAGTAACAATGCAAATGATGACTGCAGCTTATAATAGAGTTTAAAAAAACATACTTAGGAGTAAATTTAACAAAAGATGTGTAAGACCCCTGCACTGAAAACTACAAAACAGTACCAAAAGAAATTAAAGAAGATCTAAATAAAAAGGGAGACCCACATGTTCATCCATTTGAGGAGTTGATACTGTTAAGATGTTAATTCTTCCCAAATCGATCTAAAGATTCAATGCCATCCCAATCACAATCCTACCAAACTTTTTTGTAGAAATTGATAAGATGATTCTAGCATTTATACAGAAAATGCAAAGGATCTAAACTATCCAAATCAAATCTGAAAAACAACTACAAAGTTGTTGGCCTACACTATGTGACTTCAAGACATACTATAAAGCTATAATATCTAAAACAGTGTGTTACTGACATAAGGACTGATCAATGGAACAGAGGAGAGTCCAGAAATCAACTGCCATTTATATAGACATCTGAATTTCAATGCTATCAAACACAGTGGTATTCTCAACAAATGATGATGGAACAACTAGATATCTATGTGGGAAAAGAATTTAATGTTTTTCACAAAATAAATTTCACACCATTCGCAAAAACTAGAGATGGATCATAGGCCTAAACATAAAACCTAAAACTATAACATTTCTAGAAGAAAATACTGAAGTGTATTTTCACAAACTGAAAGTGGCTGAGATTTCTTAGACAGGACTCAGAAAGCAATAACTATAAAAGAAAAAAATGATAAATATGACAACATCAAAATGTAAAACTTTGCTTATCAAAAACAACTCTTAGAAAATGAACAGGCAACCACAACAGGCAACCACAAAGCACTGATATCCAGGATATAAAAAGGATATATATACAACTCAGTAATAAAAAGGCAACCCCAGGCCGGCCCCGTGGCCGAGTGGTTGAGTTCCTGAGCTCCACCTCAGGGGCCCGGGGTTTCTCCAGTTTGGATCCTGGGCGCGGAGACAGGGCACTGCTCATCAGGCCATGCTGAAGCAGCATCCCACATGCCACAACTAGAAGGACCCACAACTAAAAATACACAAATATGTACCAGGGGGCTTTGGGAAGAAAAAGGAAAAATAAAATCTTTAAAAAAATAAAAAGACAACCCAATTTAAAATGGACAAGCCAATTTAAAATGGGCAAAAGAGTTGGTCAGGCACTTCACAAAGGAAGATACAAAAATGTCAATAAGCACAGGAAAGCTCAACATCATGAGTCATCAAGGACTAAAATTAAAACCGTAATGACATACTACTTTACACCCACTAGAATGGCTAAAAATAAAGACTGACAACACCAAAAGTCAGCAAGGATGTTAAGTAACCAGAATTCTCATACACTGTTGGTAGGAGATAGGCTGAGAGAACTACCCAGCTGTAAACTCGTGCTGCTCTTCGTGCAAAAGGAAGAACGAGTGGAAGAGGAAGCCACAGGTGCAGGGGGGAGCAGCAGGCCAGAGCCTGCCCAGGCCTGGAACCCCTGCGGTTCCTCACGTGCCCTGGACATCAGTCCTCCGTCAGACAGGGGTCAGCGCTCGCCTCTTCATTTTCCTAGAGTCGTCTTTGACGGGAAGTTTTACATTCTGATGTAATCCAATCTATCTGTGAGTATACACCTTAAAGGGTCTATGAAGTCAAAAAGTAGGAACAACCCAAACTACCATCAATTAGTGGAGAAACAAAATGGAGTATATCCCAACAAGGGACTATTGCTCTTCAGGCATCAAAAGGAATGAAGCGCTGACACACGCCACGACACGGACGAAGCGCCAAAGCAGCCAAGCGAAATCAGCCACACACCACGACAAACACCGTGGGATTCCGCTCATGTGCAATTTCTAGAATTGGCAAATTCGCAGAGACAAAAAGCAGATCAGTGCGGCTGGGGGTAGAGGTAAATGAGAAGAGTCTGCTGATGAGTTTGGGGCTGCTTCTCGGGGTGACGAAAACGTTCTGGAACTAGATAATGGTGTTGGTTGCACAACCTTGTGAATATACTAAAAACCACTGAATTGTTCACTTTAAAAGGATGACTATTACATGAACTGTATCTCCATCTCTTTTTAAAGGTCTAGAAAGGCTGAATCCGCGGCTACACTGAGTGTCAAATTCCTTTTAAATGAGTAATTCCTGCCCAATCGCAGCCGCCCAGTCCAACGCGAAGCGGCTCCTGCCGCAAGACTCCCGTCAAGGCGCGGCACGCGGGGTCCCCCCACTCCCCGCCCAGGAAGGCCCGGCCCTGAGCCCCCACTGCACTAATCAATCAGAACGGCGCTGCAGTCTCCGGGCCACCACGCCGGGACCGCAGGCGAGCCCCGCCGCCGCCCCGCGCCGCGGCCACGGGCCCGAAGCCCCAGCGCGGCCGCCTCCCTCCCCACTTACGCGCCTCGGGCAGCGCGCGGGCGCGCACGGAGCTCGGCGAGACCAAGCGCGAGCAGACGGCGGTTTGGCAGGGCCGCGCAGAGGAGACTGGGAAGGAAGTGCAAGGAGACCCTGGGAAGAAGGTCCGAATCGAGAGCGACCAGGGTGGGGCAGGAAAGACAGGAGGAGGAGCCGTAAATCAAGTCGGAAGGGGAGAAAAGCCGCAAAGCAATCTTTGGAAAGCCGTAAAGCAAGCTGGAAGGGTGATGTTGACCTCTCGGAGCCGAGCCGCGCTCTCTGCGTCGCCTTGTGTTCCTCTAACTCGCGGAACGCGTGCTCTTGTTCTGCGGCCGCCCGGCTCTCTGGTGCCCCCGGGGTGGGTCCGGCCAGCCCGCCTGGGACATGTGGCTTAATGTAAGGCCCCGTGGGGTCCACTCGCCTCGCGCCTTCGCACACGACCCCATAACCCAATCCCCAATTAGAATGCGGTGATAGGGTTGGGGAGGAACTTCCCGGTGCTATCGGTGCACAACCAGGGAAGTTGCAGGAAAGGAAAACCAAGCTAAGTCTTATTAAGAGTGGTTGTCAGAGCCCTTCATAGTTCCCACCCCAGACGGGCACGGCAAACCAAGGCAGTGTGGACAAACTCGTTCGTTAGCCTTCCTCTCCCGCCGGTGCCGCGTCCCCTGCCCGGCGTCGGATGGCTTCTTACATTAGCTACGACCGACCGGAGGGAAGTGTGCCGCCTTGGAAGGGAGTTCAGAATGTCCCTTGGAACCGTGCCTTGTTACTGGGTGATGACTGCATGTCCTATTACCAATGCTCAAAAAACAGGATTAATTTAGTCATCACAAACCCAAATTAAGTACTAAGGACTCCAACAGTCATTTTCTTACGTTTTCAAATTGGTTGTTTCAATAAACCCATTTTAACCAGACGGTTCATTATCTGAGCAGTAATACTGCAGGGCAAGTCATTTCCGGGATGACTTCTCACTTTCCTGGTAACACCATCGGAAGCTGAGTAAAAAGCCTAGAATCAGACCCAATGCACAAATTATTTGATAAACGTGGCATTTCAAATCAACCAAGAAAAGAATGCTTACTTGTAAAATGGTGCTAGGATAATTAGTTAAGTATTTGAATTAGATTCCTTATCAAAATGTACGCTAAAATAGAGCCAGCCTTGGTGGCCCAGTGGTTCAGTGGGCTCCGTTTCAGCAGCCTGGTTCCCAGTCCGGGCACTACACTGTTGGTGGCCATGCTGTGGCAGCGGCTCACATACAGAAAAAAGAAGATGGACAACAGATGTTAGCTCAGGGCAATCTCCCTCAGAGGGGAAAAAGCCCACTAAAGTAAATTAAAATGGAATTCAAGGGTGAAATGTTAAACACACACAGCTAGCTACACATAAAACAAGAGCAAAAACTATACAGATGAATATCTGACCTCAGGATGGAGAAGGGCTTTCTAAGTACAGATCTTCCTCCACTTAGGGTGGGTTACATCAAGATAAACCCCTGGTAAGCTGAAAATATAGGTAGAAAAAGCATTTAATACACCTAACCTACTGAACATCACGGCTTAGCCTCGCCCACCTTAAGCATGCTTAGAACACATACATTAGCCTACAGTCGGGCAAAATTGTCTAACACAAAGTCCATTTTATAATAAAGTGTTGACTATCTTATGTGATTTATTGCATACTGTACTGAAAGCGAAAAACAGAATGGTTGTCTGGGTACAGAATGGTTGTAGGCAAATCCGTGGTTCATCTTCTTGATCGCGTGGCTGACTGGGAGCCGTGGCTCTGCTGCCACTGCCAGCATCCGGAGAGAGAGTATCCTCCAGCATGTTGCTAGCCCTGGGAAAGATCAAAACTCAAAATTCAAAGCCCAGTGTCTACTGAATGCATATCACTTTCAAACCACCATAAAGTCGAAAAATCCTGAGTCCAACCATCGTAAGTCAGGGATTATGTAAAAATTGAGAAATAAATCATTAAGTAAAAGATGGATAAATGTAACTACCTACATAAAACTTTTTAAACTTAGTGAAATAGAAAATAAAACTTTAAAAGTACACAAGGAAAAGGGGGAAACATTAACATGTATGGTAAAGAGAATTCATATAGAAAAAGTTCTAACAAATCACAAAAAATAGACAAATGAAATGAGTAGATATTTCACAAAAGAAAAAATATAATAAATACAAAAAAAGGTTTAACTTTAATAAAAGCTAAAAGCATATTTATTAAAATAAGTATCATTTCACCCACTTGCATTTTAAATTAGGAAATTAAAACACTTATTTTTATACATGTATTACATAGGCACATTTTTAGTGAAAAATACAAATGATAAAAATAAACCAACTTTTTGAGCACTCACAGCAAAACCAGTCCTATTTTCAGAGTTAGCCATGGTTGTCAGTTGATGTATATTCTTGCTCTATGTATATTCTTGTATTTATGATTAGACACTGAAATAATTTTGTCTGATAATATTCAGTGTAGATGATACTCTCACACGGCTAGTAGGAATAGAAACTGATGCAACCTTTCAGGAAAGCAATCTGGCAATTTACATTAAGAATATATACCCTCTGATTCAGGGATGCAACCTCCAGGACCTTATCAACTAAGGAAAATATCAAAGACGGACACAAAGATTTCTTATAAGAATATTCTGCTCAACATTATTTATACCTGAAAAATTACTGAAACAAGTTAAAATACTACATTACGGAATCTGTTAAATAATACAACCATTAGAAGTCATGATCAGGAAAATGTCTATTGACATGGAAAAATGTTGAAGATCATTTTCTTTAGAAAAACAGAGTCCAAAGCTATATACATAAAACAGCTTTCCCACATCCATTAGGATGGCTACTATTTAAAAAAAAGAAAATACCAAGTGTTAGCAAGGATGTAGAAAGATCAGAACCCTTGTGCACTGTTGGTAGGAATGTAAAATGGTGAAACACTATGGAAAACAGTATGGTGGTTCTTCGAAAAGTTACAAACAGAATTATCATATGACCCAGCAATTCCACTTCTGGGTACATACCAAAAGAATTGAAAGAAGAGTCTTGAAGAGATATTTGCATACCCATGTTCATAGCACCATTAGTCACAATAGCCAAAAGGAGAAAGCAACCCCAGTGTCCATTGACAGAGGAATGGATAAACAAGATGTGGTAAAAACATACAATGGAATATGATTTAGCCTTAAAAAGGAGGTAAATTCTGACGTATGCTGCAATATGGATGAATCTTGAGGACATCATGCTAAGGAAATTAACCACATCACAAAAAGACACAAACTGTGTGACTCTACTTACAAGAGATACCTGAAGTAGTGAAATTCGTAACGAGAGAAAGTGGAGTGGTTGCCAGGTGCTGGGGGAAGGGGAAATGGAGACCTGTTGTTTAATGGAAAGTGAGTTCAGTTTTGCAGGAGGAACAGAGTTCTGGAGATTGGTTGCACAACAATGTGAATGTGCTTAACACTACCAAGCTGTACACTTAAAAATGGTTAAGATGGTAAATCTTATATTGTGTGTATTTTGCCACAATTTAAAAAATTTAAATTAAAATAATTCTTAAAAGCTTGCCTATAATTAAACAAATCAGAGAGCTTTCATACCCTCAGAAATCTTCCAATGAACTGATTAATACCTCATTCTTAAACATGAGGACAGTAAAGGATCACAGTGAATATCTTTGACATAAAAGCTATAAAAACAAATGAAAAAGAAACCCAAGAGACAAGGCAAACAGAAAAAAAATTTTTTCAAAGGAAATATAAATAATATTCTCAGGTAAGAAGATATTCTTGTTCATAAATAGAACAGTACGTTCTAAGGAAAAAGAAAAACGTATTAAATAAAGTTCTTAGAAATTAAAAATATGATAACAGGAAAATTTCACTTTTAAGTTTGGAAAATAAAGTTAAGGAAATCTTCCATAAAGTTGATCAAAAAGATGGGTAATAAAAGAGAAACCGGGGACCAGTCCAGTGGCATAATGGTTAAGTTCACACACTCCCTTTTGGCAGCCCAGGGTTCATGGGTTCCGATCCTGGGCATGGACCTACACAGCCCTTATCAAGCCATGCTGCGGCAGCATCCCATGTATAAAATAGAGGAAGACTGGCACAAATGTTAGCTCAGGACCAATCTTCCTCACCAAAGAAAAAAAGAAAGAAAAGAAAGAGAAACAGGGGCCAGCTCTGGTGGCCTAGTGGTTAAGTTCAGTGTGCTCCACTTCAGTGACCCAGGTTTGGTTCCTGGGTGCGGTGCAGACCTACATTGCTCTGTTAGCAGCCAAGCTGTGCCAGCAACCCACATACTAAAAAATAGAGGAAGATCAGCATGGGTGTTCCTCAGGGCAAATCTTCCTCAGCAAAAAAAAAAAAACTAAAAAAAATAAAAGAGAAACAATGAGAAAATTAAAGCATCAATCAAGGAAATCCAATATCTGACAAATGGGTGTTCTGGAAAGAAAAAATAAGAAAACACCAGGAAGAAATTAACAAAAAGAAATCAAAAAAGCTTCAGAACTGAAAGAAGGGTGCTTCATGTTGAAAGGTCCCACCCCAGGGCTCAATATGATGAATTTAAAAAGCGCTAGACTGGGACCAGCCCCATGGCAGAGTGGTTGAATTCAACTGCTCTGCTTCAGTGGCCCAGGGTTTCACCAGCTTGGATCCTGGGCATGGACATAGCACTGCTCATCAGGCCACGCTGAGGCGACGTCCCACATGCCACAACTGGAAGGACCCACAACTAAAACATACAACTATGTACCAGGGGACTTTGGGGAGAAAAAGGAAAAATAAAATCTTAAAAAAAAAAGAAAACAAAAAAGGTGTCATTACATACAAAGTATCAGGTTACATCAAAAGTATCAGGAATCAAAATGACATTGGACTTCTCCAGTGCAGAAATAGAAGCTAAAAGACACTAAAGCAATGCCTTCAAAATTCTGGCCGAAAATAACACCCAACCTAGATTTCAATACCCAAACTATCAAAAAGAGTGAGAAAAAGTAAAGATATATTTACATACACATATCCTCAAAAATATATAACTTGTTTGCCACCTTTTCTCTAAAGGTTAGAGAAGAATGTCTTTATCCAAAGGTAAAAAGAAACTAAGAAAGAGGGAGGCTCAGGATTCAGGAAACAGGATCCAACACAGAAGAAAGCTCATGGAATTCCTGAGATGATAGGAAGTAAAAACCTCAGGAAGGCAGCTATGCAGCAGGCCAGAGGACCATCAGTCTGGAGTGGAGAGAAGGATGCAGAGCTCCAGATGGAACATCTACTGGGGTGAAAAAATGGTGCTGATAAATTATCTGACTTTTTAGACATGGGGAAAAGTTGTGTTGAGAATTATTAATGAGTCCTTCTCAATGAAAAAAAAAATGATAAATAACTGGGGGAAGGTAAGGTCTTTTGTTAACATCAGAATTACAAGGGCCAACTAGCAAATGTTGAGGAAATGCTGGAGTTGGAAAATTATCATTTGGCAACCATGATGGTAAAGATTGAATCAGGCAAGCATCATCAATGGATGCTAAGTTTAAGGGGAAATTTGATGAGCAGAACATTCACGTGATCCTAAATTGTGTCTCCGTAGACTTATAAATCGCAAAGGAGGAAAAAGAAAAAGAAACAGTGATAATGGAGTGAAGAAACTAAGCAAACCCTGACTAGGTGATCAAGATTAACCCTACCGATGAAGGATAGCAGGATGCTGTGTCTTCAGATGTGATAAACTGAGAAGGACAGAATGCCCTATGTGGTGTTCCAACAGAGAATGCATAACCTCAATCTAATCACAAAGAAACATCAGACTAACCCCAAATGAGGAGCATTCAATTACAAGAAAAAAGGTATGGGGGCCGGCTGGGTGGCGCAGCAGTTAAGTTCCCACGTTCTGCTTCTCGGCCGCCCGGGTTTGCAGGTTTGGATCCTGGGTGTGGACATGGCACTGCTTGGCAAAAGCCATGCTGTGGTAGGCGTCCCACGTTTAAAGAAAAAAATAGAGGAAGATGGGCATGGATGTTAGCTTAGGGCCAGTCTTCCTCAGCAAAAAGAGGAGGATTGGCAATAGTTAGCTCAGGGCTAATCTTCCTCAAAAAAAAAAAAAAGAAAAGAAAGAAAAAAGGTATGTGTTAGGGGCAGGGGTGGGAGGCACTGAATTCTTCAAAATGTCAATGGCAGAGGGGCTGGCCCCGTGGCCAAGTGGTTAAGTTCGCAAGCTCCGCTGCAGGCGGCCCAGTGTTTCATTGGTTCGAATCCTGGGCACGGACATGGCACTGCTCATCAGACCATGGTGAGGCAGCGTCCCACGTGCCACAGCTAGAAGGACCCACAACGAAGAATATACAACTATGTAGCGGGGGGCTTTGGGGAGAAAAAGGAAAAAATAAAGTCTTTAAAAAAAAATGTCAATGGCAGAAAAGATAAAGGCTATGAAAACATCCCAGAATAAAGGAGGTTAAAGAGATTTGACAACCACATGTAATACCTGACCCTAGACTGGATCCTGTGCTGAAGGGGGAAGTTCCATAAAGGACATTTTGGGCTCAGTTGATAACATTGGTATATGGATGGTAGATTAGATAAAATTCTTAAATCAATGTACATTTATGAATTTATAAAGCTGACAATTGTGGTTATGTTAGAGAAAAATGCCTTTTCTGAGGAAATACACACTAAAGCATTTAGGGGTAAAAGACCCATGATGTATGTAACTCACCCTTAAATTTTAGAGAGAGAGAGAAAACAAACGATAAAGCAGATGGAGTAAAATGTTAGCCTTGGAGCATATCTGGATAAAGGGTATACAAATATTCTGTGTGCTATTTTTATTTTTGTAGCTTGTGTGAGTTTGAAACTATTTCCAAATAAAAAGTTTAAAAACACTGTATATGCAATATGACACTAATTTTGTACCATATGTATTATGTATGTATTCATTTTTTACAAAGACAAAAAGGAAACATCAGATTATTCTGGGCAATGGGACTATTAGGTGATTTTATTTTTTCTGTAAACGTACACATTTCTGTATTCCATCCACAATAAGCAGGTATTATTTCTTAGAACCAGAAAGAAAGCTTGAGTTTAAATGGTGGCTGAGGCATTCTTTGCTTCTCCTGGTAGATGCCTTCAATGCCTCCTATGCAACTTCAGAGCAGTCTGACATCCTGGTGCTTCCTCCAGGTGCCTCACGATAATTGAAATAGCCGGATTGAAACAGCTGATGTTTATCAAACGACTTCCTTCTAACATGCTCCAGGATTTTAAAATTATGCTTTACCCTGAGCATATTTCTTTGAGGTGGAGACAGGACAGGTTGAGTCATACCTCATGACGGGGGCATTGTTCCATCACCTTAGAGCACAGCCCTGTGGGCTGTGAAAATTCGACCCTCTTCCCATGCTGCTGATTGCTTTTGTGAATCTGCTTTCAAGCACACACACAGCCATGTTGAAAACTGATCTTTCCTACCTGGGTTGTCAACCCAGTGTAACAAGGACTGAATCTTTAGTCTTTCAGGGATGTGGAGAAGACAGATCAATCTAAAATTGACAATCTATCAATTTAAAATATCAATCTAAAATATTTCCAGAGGATCAGTAGATCCTTCATTTCTGTAGCCTATTGGAACCCTGGAGCAACAGAGACTGCAAAATCTCTCTTTAGCCCCTCAACTCCTTCCTCCCATCCTACCGCTCTTCCTCCATTGCTTGACCCAACTAAAATTATGGCAGAAATGAACTTAATGCCTGGAATAAGACTAGTGAATTTTTTTTTTCCTGAGGAAGATTCACCCTGAGCTAACATCTGTGCCAATCTTCCACTATTTTTTAGTATGTGGGCCGCCAGCACAGCGTGGCTGCTAACGGGAGGTGTAGGTCTGTGCCACACCCAGGAACCGAACCTGGGCCACTGAAGCGGAGTGCACTGAGCCTAATCATTAGGCCACCAGGGCTGGCTCAAGACTAGTGAAATCTTAATATGTGATTTGCTAACTACTGTTTGTTGGAAAGCAGGAGCTGACATATTAGGAGACATTTCAAACATAGGGGTGGGCCTCAGCCGAAGCAGCATACCAAATTAGCCCTCAACTTCCCAGGCATTCTACTGCTTGCTCCTTAAGAAGAAAGAAGAGGTTTTGAGAAGTCAAAGTAGCAATTGTCAAGGGGAAACCACCATACTGTGTTCTCTCAATAAACACCATTCCAAAAGCTACCCTGGGCTGAGTATCCAAACAAGTGGTCCTGAGATGCAGCCAGCTGGGTTCAGAACCACACTGCCTCAGTGAAAACATCTTTTCCCAAATAATCTACTCCCTGGGAAAAGTTATTTTAGCTGCATTTGAGGCCATGGCAGCCAGGAAGTTTGGGGCAGCACTGGCTCTCCTCCCGTTGCTGCAGCATCCGTGCTCAGAAGGAAGTGAGTCTTTCACAAGAGATTTCCCTTCAAAACGGTGAACCCCTGCCAGACAGTGAAGTGGCAGAACAGAAATGTGGGTGAACACAGAAACTGTTGAAAGTGAGAGAGAGATAAGGCCAATGCTGCCACCAGAATCTTGATGTTTTTATTTCCAGAGTCTTTTTATTTGCATTCAGTTTCATTGCAAAGAGGTTAAAGAGTCTGGTTCTACAAGAACTTACTGTGTTGTCAGAGCCTTTCCTCTACTTTGATCACATCAGTTCCTAATTTCTAAAGCTATATTTTCACTGCGGAGAAACCCCTAATTTTCCTCTTGCAATCTCCATGACCTTACTGTGTATGACACCCTATTAGAAGCTAGATTAGAGGGAGCAACTGTTGAAATTAATGGTGACTAAAGATATAAAAATATGATGACAGTAGTGCTTATGTGGAGCTAACTTGGGGCCAGGTGCTCTTCCAAGCAGTTTACAAATATTGACTCATTTAATCCTTACAGTCTTTACAATGACCCCGTGAGGTAACCAGTGAGATACCAGATTCACCAAATCTAAGATGTTGTCAGGTTTAAGATTTACCATTATTTTACTTATTATTAAGAAAGAAAAAAAAACTTTGAAGCAACAATAAATACTTGTTTACTAATCTGAAATTTACACCCACTGCTCTATTTCCTTGCCTTTTGGGATAGTCAAAAATGTTTAGTTTCAGTGCCAATTTATACTGTAATCTTTTTTTTTTTAAAGATTGGCCCTGAGCTAACATCTGTTGCCAATCTTTTTTTCTCTTCTTCTCCCCAAAGCCCCCCAGTACCTAGTTGCATATTCTAGTTGTATGTCCTTCCAGTTCTGCTGTGTGGGACGCCGCCTCAGCATGGCTTGATGAGCGGTGCTAGGTCCAGACCCAACATTGGAACTGGTGAAACCCTGGGCTGCCAAAGTGGACCGCGTGAAGTTCACCACTCGGCGGGGCAGCCCCGTATACTGTAATCTTTTGAAAGACGTTTTAGAAGTCAAACTCAACACGCGTGGTACACATAGCTCATTTCAACTATAAAGAATACAAACTGACAATTATGTCACAGCTGCCATCTGGCTGACAATAATTGTATTAAACATCCTGATTTCAGAAATGTTAAAATAATTGTATCTTAGAATCAAAGAAATTATCCTCGTTTTGCAGATACAGAAACTGTAGCATAGAGAGATTTAGTGGTTTGCCAAAAATCCCCTTAGCCAGACTTTGAACTCAGGTGATTTGGCCTCAGAGTTCATGGTTTTTCAGAGTGGAATAAGATTCTACGCTATGCGTCTTCAACAGTCACCCCATTTCTGCTGGTGGAAACCATGCAAGATAGGAGTCCTCACCTCACAAACCAGCAAATCTATTTTTGGACAGCTCTAATTGGAAAAAAGTGCTTGTATAGTAAAATTTTGCACTTAATCCATCTTTTGGGACCACACAGAACAAGGTGAATGCCTCTTTCATATGACGGTGTTTTAGTTATAGTTTCCCAAATGGTGAGGGGCTGATTGTATTGAATTCATTCAAGAAGTATTTACTGAGCACTTACTATGTGCAAAATACTGTAAATACTGCAAGAAACTGTAAAGAATACAAAGAGAACGAAACGTACCTACTCTGAAGGACCTCACAATGTTGTGGGGAAATAGATATAAAGCAAAGGTGGTAAAATATTCACGGTTGGAGGATCTGAGTGTAAGGTATCTGGAAATTCTTCGTACTATTACAACTTTTCTTTAAGGCTGAAATTATGTTAAAATGAAATGCTTTTAAAATGGAGGTGGTAGTACCTGTCTTATCCACGTCACGGAATTTTGGGGAAGATCAAGTAAAATCTTGTGAATGAAAGAGTTTTGTAAACTGTGTCTCCCTACAAATGTAAAACATAATTATTATCACTGAAAAGAGCTTCGTAGACTATAGGGCTGTCTACACATGTAAAACAATTATTTTTACTGCATTTTTGTAGCTCCTGCAGAGAATAAGTCTAGTTCTGTATCCATTAACTCAATGATCGTTCCCTTGAGAGAAGAATTTTTATGGTCAAAAAGGATGGCCCTTTGGTTTCGTTGTTTGAGGAGGGTCAGGGATCAATAGTAACTTTATCACCCCACTTATTGCAGAAAATCTATATCCTGAAAAATTGCCTCTTGTTCTGTATCGACTGCTTGAGACGACATGGCCTCCAAGTCCCGTTTCAACAGTGCAACTTCATGATTAAACAAAAGCAGTTGAGAAAAGCTATCTGTGGAAGGACTAGTGCTCCTCATCCCTGCATCATTCCACGGCTGATCCGTTGTGCTCTTTTCTTTGATACTATTGTTAAAAATGATTAAAGAAGACAATTTACGGGGCCGCCCCATAGCCGAGTTAAGTTTGCATGTTCCGCTTGGGCGGCCCAGGGTTTTGCCAGTTCAGATCCTGGGCGCAGACATGGCCCCGCTCATCAACCCATGCTGAGGCATCATCCCACACAGAAGAACTAGAAGGACCTACAACTAGAATAATACAACTATGTAGTGGGGGGCTTTGGGGAGAGGAAGAAGAAAATGAAAAAGATTGGCAACAGATGTTAGCTCAGGGCCAATCTTCAAAAAAAAACCAAACAACAATTTAGCTGATACAAGCAAACTTTACTTAATACTTCGTGAAGCTGGCAGTCTCCGTTCCCAAGGGTCCAGAGAACTGCAAAATGGGGCAGAAGGCAGGAAGCTTTTATAGGATAAAAAATAAGGAACAAGGAAGAGAAAACTGGAAAATGAATAAGGAACAAGGAAATAAGTATAGAGTCCAGAGTTGGCTTGGTGTTTGGGGATTGGCTGACCAGATATACTGCGTTTCTGGGCAAGGGGGGCATTTACAAGGACACAAAGTTATGTTGATTTCTGTTTACTGACATGGTACCCAGGCAGGAGGGGCTCCATCTTGGGCCAGAAATTAATTTCAACACTAGCTGCTAAATGACTGAAGTACAGTAGGCTGGCACACAGTGGGGTGCTCAATAAAATTTATCAAATAAATGAACCTTAGAAGGTAGAGTTCAGGACTCATGCAAATTTGATCTAGCCACTTTTTTCTCCCTATTTCTGACGTGGTTCTTCTTTTGCTTGACATATAAGTTTGAATCATAAGGAATAGCCATTTTTTTTCAGGTCAAAAATGGTTGAGTAGTTACAATTTCTTATGTTTGAACCTATAGTTGAGCTAATCCATTGCATATTTTAGGAGGTGTTCCTTATCTATTTATTTTGACACTAATAGTGTAGTGTTGGGTTATTCAGGCTGCTTGCTTCCCTTTCCCTCTGAATGTCTACACTTTTGTCCTTTCACAACCCATTAATACCTCTACCAGAAAGTGGGAAAGAACTGCAACCTGTTTGGCTGCAACAGTTCTGGTTAGATTAGAATGACATTACTGCCTTCAATGTGATCTGCGAACTTCTGCATATGTTAATTGTCCATGAAATTGTCAACCTATGAAAATCAGAAACCAGTTAAGAAGTAAGATTCTTATTTAGGATCAAAGAATTGAAATTCAGGGAGCCCAGAGTTAGGTAGAAACCCAAGCAGTGTCCTGCTAGGGAGCAAAAGTCAGGGGCTTTTACAGGCAAAGAAGAGAGGTTCATATTACAAATAATTTTAATTGGACTTGGACACAGAGAACTAGGCTTGGCTAAACATTTATTGAGTACTGATTCTCCCTTCAGAAAGTCCACAATCCTCAATCTTTGTGATCAGGATGTCTGTTCTCCTGCTGACTTCTCAACATTGCTTGTAAAAACAATTTGGGCCAGTCCAAAAGTTTGGGCCAGTCCAAGGTTCAAGATAGCAAGGCAGTTTCTCTGGAAAGCAGTCCTGACTCCATTTTTAAATGTCTCCACTAAAGTAAATTTTGACATTTTCCCCTTTTGATCAACATGTTTCTTTGAAAGCATCACTGATCAGCTGTTAGAAAGCATCACTGGTCCATTATTAGAAAAACATCAAGGATCCCTCACTGCCAGGAAGGCTCATTCTTGGTAGGTCATGTCCCACATAGAAAGGAAGGTGATTTCCTTGGCAGCCTTAGGCCGCATTTGAGCAACAAGAGCACCATAGCAGAGAAAATCCTTACTGTCAGGTTCCTTTAAGAGCAAACGTTGTCTGCAGGCCCTTGAAGTTTCTCAGGTGAAGGCTCATAAGCCTTAGCGTCATTTCAAAGCCCTGAGCGACCATTATCCAAGTCATGTTTTTATAACATGCAGAAGAGACAAAGTTTTACAACAGCAAGAATGCCTATAATAATGAACAAAATGCTAAGTCTGAATTGGAGAACAGACCTGAACCAGGAGGAAATTCCCAGGGGTAACTAGCTAAAAGATCAAAGAACCATGGGGTGTCGATGGGCACAGCAGTTAACCATTCAGCCTGTGCTCAGATTTTGTCTAGTTCAGCTTCTACTTCACCAGAGGTGTTTACCCAATCTCAACAAGAGGCGTTATCACAGAACAACCCCATCTTATTCAGCTACAAGGTAATAAAGAGCAATTCTAATCTCTGATACAACTCATGCAAGGGATCTATACTTTTCTTGGGTGGCTATGGCTTTAGCAACAGATTAAGCAATATTCCCCAGGGTTTTAGATAAATTTCTGATCGTATACTCATTCATGGCAGTGCCTACCCTACGAAAAAATATTTTTCCAAATCTGGTAGCTTTGCTGGGGTTGATGTTGCCAGGCATTGAACACCCTTGACTACGTGTGCAACCAGTTTCCCACGTTAGTCTGTGAAGTAGACTCAAAGGTGATGCCCACGCTGAGTTTCTGATTGGTCACCTAACGAAATAGCTGTAACCAGTAACCCAACTGCATGATGACCTTAGTTTGATAGGCATTTAAATAGTTTGCTCCCCATAGGTCTTTCTGCCAAGTACAAGTGAAAATATACCCTAGGGGAGCACAAATCATGGAGTCATGACAATAAAATTGACTAAACCAAGGATCTGAAGAGTGCGAGCAATTAAGAAAGTTATCTGCAGGTAGAGTATGATTAAATTGGTAGAAATTTCAGTTTTCTTAATTTTTCATTTTCATAAATATTACCCTTCAAGTCCTTGCATTGGATAAGCAAGAAGTTCTAGACACTGAGCACAAGGAGTTTCAGGGAGGAATAGTGGAGAGATTGGTAATTAAATGTATTAAAGAATCTGTAGATTCATTTACAGAAGAAGGCTTCTGATGACAAACTCAACAGAAAGATGTCCCCCTTTTGTAATTGGGAGATGTGTATAAGAGCATTCTCTTTCCAAAAAAGAGAGGGAGAAAATAAGGTAAGAAGCAACAGCAAGTAAAAAGTGTCCAGGCCTGGCCCAACCATCTTGAGAAAGCTGTCTGCCTCAAATGTTGGCTGGTTCTCTTCCTAGTCAATTCGATTTGGATGGCAGAGGTCAGGTGGGGCCTTCTTTAGCTGTGAGATGCATGTCTGAGGTTCAATGCCTTCTAGTTCTGCAGGACTGTCAGTGGTCAGGTGCACTTGGTAAGGTTCTTTCCAACGGGACTCGAGGGCCGTTTTCTTTTGATGATGCTTCCAGAATATCCAGACACCAGGCTCTAGACTATGACCAACAGGATCCTTTAAATCGGGGTCCAGGAAAGTTTCTTTAACCTGTTCATGATAGGCTTGAGCATAAGACATTAGAGACTTACAGTAGCTGGTCATACTAGCATAAAACAACAAAGGATCATCAGAAGGTTGTATACCAATAGACACTGAACTGCTGGTGACTATCTCATGTGGAGTGAGTTTATGTTTCCAAAAAGGGATACCGTGAATGGTTTGTAAGACCAAAAGCAATACCTTAGGCCAGGGGAACCCCGTCTCCAGGTATGTAACAAAGCCTCAAAGACAATTAACAGAACTGGAATCTAATATCTACAAAAGTGAAAACATAATTTTTCTGTCTACAATTACACTCTTTTTTTTTTTAACCAAAAATAATCACAGTAAAACTAATTTGTTTATATTGAAAACTTGGTCTGGTTAAGCGAAAATAAGAACATCCACTGAGAATTTATGAATTCAGGAAGGATCAGGCAGGGAGAAAAAGTAAATGTTTCATCTTTGTTCACAGAGTTATATCTTACCAAATTGTTGATAGCTTAAGAGAAAATATTTCTTTCTTTTTTTTTAAATTTTTTTTTATTAATGTTATAATAGATTACAACCTTGTGAGATTTCAGTTGTACATTTTTGTTAGTCATGTTGTGGGTACACCACTTCCCCCTCTGTGCCCTCCCCCCACCCCCCCTTTTCCCTGGTAACCACCGATCAGATCTCCTTATCAATATACTAAATTCCACCTATGAGTGGAGTCATATAGAGTTCGTCTTTCTCTGACTGGCTTATTTCGCTTAACATAATACCCTCGAGGTCCATCCACGTTGTTGTGAATGGGCCAATTTTGTCTTTTTTTATGGCTGAGTAGTATTCCATTGTGTATATATACCATATCTTCTTTATCCAATCATCAGTTTCTGGGCATGTAGGTTGGTTCCACGTCTTGGCTATTGTGAATAATGCTGCGATGAACATAGGGGTGCAAGGGACTCTTGGGATTTCTGATTTCAGGTTCTTAGGATAGATACCCAATAATGGGATGGCTGGGTCATAGGGTATTTCTATTTTTAACTTTTTGAGAAATCTCCATACTGTTTTCCATAGTGGCTGTACCGGTTTGCATTCCCACCAACAGTGTATGAGGGTTCCTTTTTCTCCACAACCTCTCCAACATTTGTCGCTCTTGGTTTTGGATGTTTTTGCCAATCTAACGGGTGTAAGGTGATATCTTAGTGTAGTTTTGATTTGCATTTCCCTGATGATTAGCAATGATGAACATCTTTTCATGTGTCTATTGGCCATATTCATATCTTCTTTTGAGAAATGTCTGTTCATGTCCTCTGCCCGTTTTTTGATCGGGTTGTTTGTTTTTTTGTTGTTAAGCAGTGTGAGTTCTTTGTATATTATGGAGATTAACACTTTGTCGGATAAGTGGCTTGTGAATATTTTCTTTCTTTTTTTTTTAAAGATTGGCCCTGAGCTAACATCCGTTGCCAATCTTCTTTTTTTTCTTCTTCTTCTCCTTCTCCCCAAAACCCCCTAGTACACAGTTGTATATTCTAGTTGTAGGTCCTTCTAGTTCTGCCATGTGGGACGCTGCCTCAGCATGGCTTGATGAGCGGACCTCGGTCCACACTCAGCATCCGAAACAGTGAAACCCCAGGCCGCCGAAGCAGAGCACACCAACCCAACCACTTAGCCGTGAGGCCGGCCCCAAAAGGTTTCTTTAAATCTGGAAAAACAAACATCAGAGCATCCTCCTTAGTTCATGTAGTCTCATCTGGTTAATACTCGTTCTGTTTGAATCCGGTTTTTCCATTAGTTTTCTTGACTTCGCCTGATGATTGAGGGTGATAGGGACAGCGATAATTCCAAGAAATTTGCACGGTTTTTGTTAAGTCTTGCGTGATCTGTCCAGTGAAGTGGGTGCCTCGATGACGGGAGATTGTGGAAGGTATACCCTAAGTGGGAAATACATTTTCTAATAGTTTCTTTGCCACTGTGAGGGCATCGACCTTGCAGCAAAAGAAAGCCTGAACCCATCCAAAAAACATACATACAATAACAAGAACTTATTGATGCTCCATGCTAAGAAGCAGTAGAATGAAATCCAGCTGCAGATGCTCAAAGGGTCCAGAGAGAGGAGATCTGAGGCCTCTAGGCCTCTAGTTGTTTTTTCTAATGGATAATGGTGGGTCAAGGAATGGAAAAACTGAAAAGTGGGGTTTGCCAGGGAGCCAGGAACAGCCGAGCAGCTGTCCTGGGTTTCCCATAGCCCTGATTGTTCATTTAATTTGCGAGCATTGTTTACTCATCTTAATTTCTCTGATTCAGGAGCAGACTTTTGCCACATTACAAGGACATCAGGATGGCAGAAGTCTGGCAATGAGGGGCGATTCTTTGCAGAAGCATAGTGGATTTCATCCATGTGTGCCGTAATCTATACAAGGCGCCCTCCTTTGAAGGTAGATGTGGGATGTCTGTAAGGCCATTAATTTAGCAGACTTTTGTTTACAGTTATATGGTCTTTTCTTTTAGGCACCTCTTATATCTTTAATTTTTCATTAGCTTTTTGCAATGAAACTTTCAAGGAAGCTATTTTGGAATTTGAAGCTTTTGCTTTTAAATGCACTTCTTAAGTGATCTTATCTAAATGGAACAGTCCTCCTAATGGCCATTGTTATTTCCCTGAGGGTTGGCAGCAGTTTGGTAGGACCCTAGCTACAAATGGAGTGCAACCCACATTTCTTTTTTTGTTTTTAAAGATTTTATTTTTCCTTTTTTTCTCCCCAAAGCCCTATGGTACATAGCTGTGTATTTTTAGTTGTGGGTCCCTCCAGTTGTGGCATGTGGGATGCCGCCTCAGCATGGTCTGATGAGTGGTGCCGCCTCTGCGCCCGGGATCCGAACCGGCGAAACCCTGGGCTGCTGAAGCAGAGTGCACGAACTTAACCACTCGGCAATGGGGCTGGCCCCGCAACCCACATTTCTGTCCAGTCAAATTTTGGTGCCCCCAACCTGACAGTTACCAAGCCAAGCTGTCAGGACATGAAACAAGTTTAGTAAGATTTTGCTGTTTTTTGTAAATATCTGCAGCTTCCGGGACCATGGTTTTTAAGAAGATGTGCCAGAAGGTGGCAAGCTTGACCGTTTAGAAATTAAAGATTGCATTCAATTTGTCTGGTCTGTGTAAAAAGACAAGTTTTGGAAGCTCAAAGGAGCCCCAAAGTGGCCGCTGTAATTTTAAATCATCTTTTGTATTATGAGTCCACCAGGAAAAAATGTACAGGAGGAAGAACCATGGTTCTTAAACAAACCCAGTGGGAGTTCCTAAGGGAGGAGTTTCTCAGGAACTTTCAGAAGATGAAATTCCCATGTTAAAGCATGGCCAGACAAAGGATGCCCCTGGTCATTACCTGTGCTTCTGACCAACAGGCCACAGCTGCTTGGACAAATAACACAAAAGACAGAATGTGAGTACTCACCAAAGAGGGAATAAAAACCCTTCCAAGCGGCAATAGCCATAACCCAATTTTGAGACAAGCGTCTCCAGATCTATGGACCCCAAATTGGGCTATTGCCCCCCAAATCCCAAAGAAAGGCAATGACCTCAACCAAAAGGGAGGGGTCAGAGCCTGAGAGAACTCACAACTGGAGGCATTGGCAGTCGGTGGAAGCGTGAGCACAGGGGACTCATGTAGGCATCTTACCTGTTTCTCACCTGTTTCCAGGTAGATATGTTAACCTATAAAAATCAGAAACAAGTTCAAGAGGTAAAGTGTTTATTTGAGATCAAAGAGTTGCATTTCAGGGTGTACAGATTCAGGTAGAAACCCAAATAATGTCCCACTACAGAGTAACAGTCAGGGACTTTTAAAGGCAAAGAAGATAGGTTCATATTACAAAGAATTTTAATTGGAGTTGGAAGCACAGAGCTGGTCTTGGCTAAACATTGATACATCTTCAGAAAGTCCACAATCCTCAGTCTTTGTGATCAGGATGTCCATTGTCCTGCCGACTTCTCAAACAGTTGCTTGTAAAACAATTGCTGTTTTGGCCCAGTCCAAGGTTCAAGACAGCAAAGTAGTCTCTCTGGAAAGGCAGCTCTCACTCCGTTTTAAAATGGCTCCACTAAAGTCAATTTTGACAAAATATCAGTTCCCTTCATTGCCCCAAGCAAAATCAAGAGTTGGTTGTAACTCGATTGCTCTTAAGCTAAGGAAAGATCAAAGAAAAGAATTTGCATGTCAGTGACAGAAAGAAAACCTTAGGCGCCATTGTTTAAGTTCTGAAAGAAATCTTCTGCAAGAATCTGGGCTTTACCCTGGTATCATTTCAGTCTTTCTTGTTGACAAATTCCTTGTCTATGTAAGGCTTTTGCTGTGTCTGCTGTAATTTCTCTGTTTATTTGTTTATATTCTCCTTAAGACTGTGAATTCCTGGTAGAAATCTTATATGGTGCTAGGCACAGAGCCTAGCCTAAATGCCTAATGTGGAGGGGGAGAGGAGGTGAGAATAAATGACTTAATATAAATATTTTTATTTTTTTGAAGATTGGCACCTGAGCTAACAACTGTTGCCAATCTTCTTTGTTTTCCTTCTTCTTCTTCTCCCCAAAGCCCCCCAGTACATAATTGTATATTCTAGTTATGAGTGCCTCTGGTTGTGCTGTGTGGAACACTGCTTCAGCAAGGCCTGATGAGCAGTGCCACATCCATGCCTGGGATCCAAACCGGTGAAACCTCAGCTGCCAAAGCACAGCACATGAACTTAACCACTTGGCCACTGGGCCGACCCCTAATAGAAATACTTTTCTCTCTCAGTCCCAATCTTAAAGATAGCCTTCATAAATTGTCCTTTTTATGCCTTAGTTTTTATGTTTCATTTAAAAGAATCAAATTCCAAAAGCTCAAGCAATAAAAGCAAAAATAAAGAAGTGGGACCCATTAAATGAAAAAGCTTCTGCACAGCAAAAAGAAACAATCAAAAAATGAAAAGGCAATCTACAGAATGAGAGAAAATATTTGCATACCATATATCTGATAAAGGCTTACTATTCAAAATTATAAAGAAGTCATATAACCTAGTGGCAAAAAAATAAATAATCTAATTTAAAAATAGGCAGAGGAACTGAATAGACATTTTCAAAAGAAGACTTACAAATGGCCAACAGGTACATGAAAAGATGCTCAGCATCACTAATCGTCAGGGAAATGCAAGTCAAAACCACAGTGAGATATCACCTCACAGCTGTTAGAATGACTATCATCAAAGAGATAAGAAATGTGTTGGCAAGGATGTGAAGAAAAGGGGACCCTTGTGCACTGTTGGTGGGAGTGCAAATTGGTTCAACCACTATGGAAAACAGTATGGAGGTTCCTCAAAAAATTAAAAATAGAGCCACCATATGATCCAGCAATTCCACTCCTGGATGTATATCCAAGGGAAATGAAATCAGGCTATGGAAAAGATACCTGCACTCTCATGTTTATTGCAGCGTTATTCACTATAGCCAAGACATGGAAACCACCCAAGTGTTCGTCTAGAGATGAATGCATAAAGAAGATATGATGTGTGTGTGTGTGTATACATATATACACAATTGAATATTATTCTGCCATAAAAAAGAAGGAAATCCTGCCATTTGTGACAATATGGATGGACCTTGAGGGCATTATGCTAAGTGAGATAAGTCAGAGAACAACAAATACTGTATGATGTCACTTATATGTGGAATCTAAAAAGCCTGAATTTGTAGAAACAGACAACAGAAAGGTAGTTACCAGGGCCTGCAGGGTGGAGGAACTGGGGAGACGTTAGTCAAAGGATATTAACTTGCAGTTAGAAAATGAATAAGTTCTGGGGCTCTAATACACCGTGTTGTGATTATAGCTAATAATACTATATTACATACTTGAAAGTTGCTGAGAGACTCAATCTTAGTGTTCTCACCCCAAAAAAGAAATCATAATTAGGTGATGGAGGTGTTAGCTAATGCTACAATGGTAATCACATTGAAAGATATAAATGTATCAAATCAGCATGCTGTACACCTTAAACTTACACAATGTTGTATGTCAATTATACCTCAGTAAAAAAAAAAGAATCAACCTGCTTTTTGTCACTGAAGTTCTCTGACTATTAGAGCAATTAAGAATGCATCCATTTGTATGTATCACAAACCCTACTACAGTGGTTTAACCAAAGTGGAAGTAGATTTTTCTCACATAATAAGTAGTCTAGAGATCTAACCTAAAGCTGGTACAGCAGCTTCATAAAGTCATTAATGCCTTAGGCTCCTTCCATCTTTTGGATTCACCATCTTAACACGTGGCTTTCCTCCACATGTTTTTCGCCTCCTTATCGTTATACGGCTGCGCCACGTCAGCCTCACAGCCATGTTCTAGAGAGGAAAAAGACGAAAAGGATGTGTTAGCTGAGTCTGACAAATTTTAGGAACTTCTGTGGAAACAAGCATTATATACTGCCATCAAGCATTCCACTTACATCACAGCGGTCAAAACAAGGTCAGATGGACACCCCTACCTGGGAAGGTATTTTCATCCAAGGGTAATACCATCCTGAGCAAGGTCAGGATTCTGGCAGTAAGGGAGAAGGCCAGAATAGACTTTGGACCATGCATCTAGAAGTGCCCGCCAGAATTATCTAGGATGTCTCTGTAGGAATTGTCTTTTGTTCTTTTTCTTTCCCTTACACTTGGATGTAGAAGGTTGAGTTCATCACACTCTACGATTCATGACACATTATCGGCATTGGTCTGTGTAAGTCTCCTTTTTTCTTGTTATTTAATTGTTTGTTTATTCCCGTTAATCTCCATAAACCACCCTCCTTTCCCTCCCCTCTCACAGCAATCATTTTGATGTGTTTAGTGTATATCACTTTTTTGTAAATTCTCGCAAATTGCATATTTTTAATTTTCTTATTTAATCAGCTATATTGAGGTGTAATTTGTATACAATAAAATTCACCAATTTTAAATACTAATTTTCAATTAATTCAAAAGTATTCATTTCAATTTTGACAAATTGTATGCAACCACCACCACAATCAAAATATAGAAAATTTTTATCACCACAAAACTTACTTTGTGCCCTTTGCAGGCAGCACCCCTAAAAGTTCCCTATATTCTCCTTCACCCTTTAGCTCCTGGTAACTATTAATCTGCTTTTATCACTAGTTTTGCTCTTTCTAGAATTTCGTATAAGTAGAATAACACAGTCTTTTGTGTCGGGCTTCCTTCACGCACGTGTTTTTGAGAGGCACCCATGTTGTCGCAGGCATCTGGGGTTTGTTCCCTTACACTATTGAGCAACATTCCATTGTATGAATGCATCCCAATTTGTTTATCCATTTTTTTATAATAGTTGACTATTATAAATATGACTGCCATCGACAGCCCAAAACAAGTCTTTGTGTAGACTTATTTTTCATTAATCTTGGATAAGTACCTAGGAATGGATTGGCTATGTTGAGGGTAACATTATAAGAAACTGCCAAATTACTTTTCCAGAGTGGCTATCCTATTTTGATTTCCTACTAGCAATGTATGGGAATTACTCTTGTTCCACATCTTCGCAAACACTGGTCATTATCAATCAATTTAAGTTTAGCCATCCTAGTAGGTATGTATTTGTTGTACCTTATTGTGATTTTGACTTGTTTTTCCTTAAGGATTGATGATAGTGGTCATCTTTTCATGTGCCTATTTGCCATGCTTATATATTCAGTGGTGAAGTGTCAGTAAAATTATTTGTCCTTTTTTTTTTTTTTTTGAGGAAGGTTAGCCCTTAGCTAGCATCCACTGCCAATCCTCCTCTTTCTGCTGAGGAAGATTGGCCCTGAGCTAACATCCGTGCCCATTTTTCTCTATTTTATATGTGGGACACCTGCCACAGCGTGGTTTGATAAGCGGTGTGTTCTGAACTAGTGAACCCTGGGCCTCTAATGCAGAGTGAGAATTTAACCACTATGCCCCTGGACCAGCCCCTATTTGTCCTTTTTTTTTTTTTTAAAGATTTTATTTTTCCTTTTTCTCGCCAAAGCCCCCCAGTACATAGTCGTATATTTTTAGTTGTGGGTCCTTCTAGTTGTGGCAGGTGGGATGTTGCCTCAGCATGGCCTGATGAGCAGTGTCATGTCTGCACCCAGGATTCAAACTGGCGAAACCCTGGGCCTCCAAAGCAGAGCACAGGAACTTAACCATTTGGCCACAGGGCCGGCCCCTATCTGTCCATTTTTTAAAAATCAGATTATCTTCTTTTTATTGAGTTGTAAGAGTTCTTTATATATTCCGGATACAACTCCTTGATCAGATATATGCTTTTTTAATATTTTCTGCTAGGCTGTGGTTTGTCTTTTATTTTTCAACAGTGTCTTTTGAAGAGCAATAATTTTTAATTTTGAAGTCCAAGTTATCAATTTTTTAATAGTTTGTGATTTTAATGTCTATTTTTTAATTTTTTTTAATTTTATTTTTGCTGAGGAAGATTAGCCCTGAGCTCACATCTGTCCCAATCTTCCTCCACTTTATATGTGGGTTGCTGCCACAGCATGGCTGACAAGTGGCATAGGTCCAAGCCTAGGATCCAAACCTGAGAACCCAGGCTGCTGAAGGAGAGCATGTGAACTTAACCACTGTGCCATGGGGCGGTTCCCTTTTAACGTCTATTTTAAAAATTGTTGGCTAACTCAGTGTCAGAAGGATTTCCTCCTAAAGTTTTCTTCAAGAAATCTTTTAGTGTTAGCTCTTATGTTTAGGTCTACATTTCTTTTCCAGTTAATTTTTGTACATAGTGTGATGCAAATGTGAAGATTCATTTTTTTGTATGAAGATATTTAATTGTTCCAGCACCATTTACTGAACAGATTATCTTTTCCCCATTGAATTGCCTTGGCACCTTTATCAAAAAACAAAACAACTGGCTAAATACATGAGACTGTTTCTGGACTTTCTATTCTGTTCTTTTCATCTATATGCCTATCTTTACACCAATACCACACTGTGTTGATTACTGTAGCTTTATGGTGAGTCCTCGTAGCTTAAATTCTCCAACTTTGTTCTTTTTCTAAATTGTTTTGCCTGTTAAAGATCCTTTGCATTTTCATATAAATTTTAGGATAAGCATGTCAATTTCTACAGAAAATTCTGCTGAAAATTCTCTTTGGATGATAGTGAATTTACAGATCAAATTGAGGGAGAATTGATATCTTAACAATATTGAGTCTTCTGGTTGATAAATACAGTGTATCTCTCCACTTATTTAGGTATTCGTTAATGTCTCTCAGCAATATTTGCAGTTTGTTAAATTTATCCCTGAGTATTTCATATTTTTGATGCTATTGAAATGGTATTTTTATAGTTTCCAATTATTTGTTACTAGTCTGCATATATGTAATTGAATTTTTTGTCCTATGTCCTTGCTTAGCTTACTTATTAGTAGCTTTTTTGTAGTTTCCTTAAGATTTTATATATAGGCAATTATGTCACACCTGTGAGTAAAGACTGTTTTATATCTTCCTTTTCAATTAGCATGCTTTTTTCTTTGTTTGTTTGTTTGGCCTTCTCGCACTGGTTAGGATTCCAATAGACTCTTGAACAGATATTATAAGAGCAGACATCCTTAAGTTTTTCCCAAACCTAGAGAGAAAGCATTCAGTCCTTCATCATTAAATGTGAAATTAGAAACCTCAGGGTAATCACAGAACAATCAGAGAAGAGTCAAAAACCATAAAGAGAAAACTGATGAACAGAAAACCACCAAACAGAAATGGCAGACAGAAATATGAGGAAAAAGAAACAAGGGAAATACAGAACAACCAGAAAAAGGGGGATAAAATGGCAGCATTAAACTCTAATTTATCAATAATCACTCTAAATGTAAATGGATTAGATTCACCAGTCAAAAGACACAGAGTGTCTGAGTGGATTAAAAAAAAAGACCCAATAATATGCTGCCTCCAGGAGACCCATCTCAGCTCTAAAGACAAACATAGGCTCAGAACGAAGGGATGGAAGATGATAACCAAGCAAATGGCAACCAAAAGAAAGTGAGAGTAGCCATACTCATGTCAGACAAAATAGACTTCAAGCCAAAAAAGATAACTAGAGACAAAGATGAACATTATATAATGATAAAGAGGACAATCCACCAAGAAGACATAACACTTATTAATGTATATGCACCTAACATAGGAGCACCAAAGTATATAAAGCAACTGTTAACAGACCTAAAGGGAGAAATTGACAGCAACACAATAATAGTAGGGCCTTTAACACCCCACTAACAACAACAGATAGATCATCCAGACAGAAAGTCAACAAGGAAACAATGGCCTTAAATGAAACACTAAACTACATGGAAGTTAGATATATACAGAACATTCCATCCAAAAACAGCAGGATACACATTCTTTTTGTTGTTGTTTTCTTGGTGAGGAAGATTGGCCCTGAGCTAATATCTGTTGCCAATCTTCCTCTTTTTGCCTGGGGAAGAGTAGCCCTGAGCTAACATCTGTGCCCATCTTCCTATATTTTGTATGTGGGACACTGCCACAGCATGGCTTGATGAGTGGTGTAGGTCCACACCCAGGATCCGAACCCTCAAACCTGGGCTGCAGAAGCAGAACACTCTGAACTTAACCATTACACCAGCTGGCCCCCAGAATACACATTCTTGTCAAATGAACATGCAGCATTGTTAAAGAAAGACCATATGTTGAGAAGCCTCAATAAATTTAAGAAGATGGAAATCACATCACACATCTTTTCTGACCACAATGCTATGAAACAAAAAATCAACTACAAGAAAAAAACTGGAAGAGTCACAAATATGTGGAAACTAAACAACATGCTACCGAACAACTACTAGATCAATGAAGAAATCAAAAGAGAAATCAAAAGTTACCTGGGCACAAATGAAAAAGAAAACACAAAATACCAAAACTTACGGGATGCAGCAAAAACCAGTACTAAGAGGGAATTTTATAGTGATATAAGCCTACTTTAAGAAACAAGAAAACTCTCAAATAAGTAATCTAACACTATACCTAAACGAACTAGAAAAAGAACAAAGCCCAAAGTAAGTAGAATGAAGGAAATAACAAAAATCAGAGCAGAAATAAATGAAATAGAGACTAAAAAATAATAGAAAGGATCAATGGAACCAAGAGCTGGTTCTTTGAAAAGATAAACAAAACTGATAAACCATTAGCCAGACTCACTAAGAAAAAAAGAGAGAAGTCTCAAGTCAATAAAATCAGAAACAAAAGAGGAGAAATTACAATGGACATCACATAAATACAAAGGATTATAAGAGCATACTAACAAAAGCTATACACCAACAAATCAGATAACCTAGAGGAGATGGATAAATTCTTAGAATGACACAACCTCCCAAAACTGAATCAAGAAGAAATAGAGAATCTGAATAACCAATCACCAGCAGAGAGATTGAAAGAGTAATCAAAAACCTCCCCAAAAAACAAAATTCCAGGGCCAGACAGCTTCTCTGGTGAATTCTACCCAAGATTCAAATAAGATTTAATACCTATCCTTTTCAAATTATTCTGAAAAATTGAAGAGGGTGGGACACTTTTTAACTCATGTCATGAGGCCATAATTACTCTGATAGTAAAATCAGACAAGGACAACACAAAAAAAGAAAATTATAGGCCAATATCGCTGATGAACATAGATGCAAAAATCCTCAACAAAATATTAGCAAATCAAATATAACAATACATTAAAAGTATCGTACACCAGGATTAAGTGGGATTCATCTGAGGGATATAGACATAGTTCAACATCCGAAAATCAATCAATGTGATATGCCACATCAACAAAACGAACAATGAAAATCACATGATCATCTCAAAAGATGCAGAGAAAGCATTTGACAAGATCTGAAACCCATTTATGAAAAAAACTCTCAATAAAATGGACATAGAAGGAAAGAACCTCAACCTAATAAAGGCCATAAATGACAAATCCACAGCCAACATCATACTCAATGGTGAAAAACTAAAGCCATCCCTCTAAGAACAGGAGCCAGACAAGCGTGCCCACTCTTACCACTCTTATTCAACATAGTGCTGGAAGTTTTAGCCAGAGCAATTAGGCGAGAAAAAAAAAAAAGGCTTCCGAGTTGGAAAAGAAGAAGTAAAACTGCCACTATTTACAGATGACATGATTCTATATATAGAAGACCTTAAAGAATCCACCAAAAACGATTAGAAATAATTAATGAATACAGTAAAGTTTCAGGGTACAAAATCAACATACAAAAGTCAGTTGCATTTTGGGGCCAACCCCATGGCCTAGTGGTTAAGTTCAGGAAGCTCTGCTTTGGCGGCCTGGGTTCAGTTCCCAGGCACAGAACCACACTACTCATTGGCAGCCATGTTGTGGCAGTGACCTACATACAAGATAGAGGAAGATTGGCATAGATGTTGGCTCAGGAACAGTCTTTCTCAAGCAAAAAGAAGAAGATTGGCAACAGATGTTAGCTTAGGACATATCTTCCTCAGCAAAAAAAAAAAAAAAGTCAGTTTCATTTCTATACACTAATAACAAACTAGAAGGAAAAGAAATCAAGAAAACAATCTCATTTACAATTGCAACAAAGAGAACAAAATACCTAGGAATAAATTTAACCAAGGAGGTGAAAGACTTACACAATAAAAACCATAAGACATTATTGAAAGAAGTTGAAGAAGACATACAGAGATGCAAAGACATGCCATGCACATGGATTGGGAGAATAAACACAGTGAAAATGTCCATATTACCTAAAGCAATCTACAGATTCAATGCAATCCCAATCAGAATCCCAATGGCATTCTTCACAGAAATCAAACAAAGAACCCTAAAATTTATCAATTTTAACAACAAAAGACCCCATATAGCCAAAGCAATCCTGAGGAAAAAGAGCAAAGCTTGAGGCATTACACTCTCTGAATTCAAAATACTCTACAAAGCTGTAGTAATCAAAACAGCATGATACTGGCACAAAAACAGACACACCGATAAATGGAACAGAATTGAGAGCCTGGAATTAAAACCACACATCTATGGACAGTTAATCTTTGACAAAGGAGCCAAGAACATACAGTAGAGAAAGGAAAGTCTCTTCAATAAATGGTGTTGGGAAAACTGGACAGCCACATGCAAAAGAATGAAAGTGGACCATTATATTACAACATACATAAAAATTAACATAAAATGGACTAAAGACTTGAATGTAAGACCTGAAACCATAAAGCTCCTAGAAGAAAACATGCGTATTTATGTTTTTTGACATCAGTCTTAGCAGTACTTTTTTGAATACTATGTCTCCTCAGGAAAGAGAACCAAAAGAAAAAATAAACAAATGGGACTATGTCTGACTGAAAAGCTTCTGCAAGGCCAAGGAAACTGTCAACAAAATGAGAAAACAACTCACCAACTAGGAGAAAATATTTGCAAATCTTATCCAACAAGGGGTTAATTTCCAAAATACATAAAGAACTCATACATCTCAACAACAAAAAAATGAACAACCTGATCCAAAAATGGGCAGAGGATCTGAACAGTCATTTTTCCAAAGAAGATACAGATGGGCAACAGGCACATGAAAAGATGTCAACATTACTAATTATTAGGGAAATGCAAATCAAAATGGCAACAAGATATCACCTCACACCCATCAGAATGTCTATAATTAACAAAATAAGAAATAAGTACTGGAAAGGATGCAGAGAAAAGGGAACCCTCATACACTGCTGGTGGGAATGCAAATTGGTGTAACCACAGTGGAAAACAGTAGGAGATTTCTCAAAAAATTAAAAATAGAAATACCACACGATCCAGCTAGTCCACTTCTGGGTATTTAACTAAGGAACATGAAATCATAAATTCAAAAAAAATGTATGCACCCCTGTGTTCATAGTAGCATTATTCACAATAGCCAAGACTTGCAAGCAGCCCAAGTGCCCATCAGTGGAAGAATGGATAAAGAAGATGTGGTGTATGTAAACATGGAATGCTACTCAGCCATAAAAAAGACAAAAGTGTGCCATTTGTGACAACATGGATGGACTTTGAAGGTATTATGGTAAGAAAAATGAGACAGACAGAGAAAGATAAATATCATATGATTTCACTCATATGTGGAAGATAAACAAACAAACCAGCACATAAATAAGGAGATCAGATTGGTGGTTACCAGAGAGGAAGGGGATGGGGGAAGGGCAAAAGGGCACATGTATGGTGACAGATTAAAACTAGACTATTGGTAATGGGCACGATGCAGTCTATACAGAAGCTGAAAGATAATAATGTACATCTGAAATTTACACAATATTATAAGCCAATATGACCTCAATAAAATAATTTAAAATAAATAAATAACATGAAATTAGCTGTTGGTTGGTTGTTTTTTATCAGATGGAGAAAGTTCCTTTCTATTACTACTTTGCTGAGAGTTTTAATCACGAACTGGTTTTGAATTTTGTCAAAGACTTTTTCTGCAGCTATTGAGATGATCGTATGATTTTTTTTTTTTAGTCTGTTAACACGAATTACACTGATTGATTTTCTGATAAATCAATCTTGCATTTGGAGGGAAAAACTTCACTTGATCATGATGGTTTTTATATTGCCGAATTTGATTTGCTAAAATTTGTTAAAGGTTTTTGCATCTATGTTCATGAGAGATATTGGTCTGTAGTTTTCTTTCTTTGTCTGGTTTTAGTATTAGACTAAAGCTTGTCTCCATAAAATTAGCTGAGACGTGCTCCCTCAGCTTTGATTTTCTGGAAAGGTTTCTATAGAATTGATATTATTTCATTATTAAATGTTTGGTAGGATTCACTAGTGAAATCGTCTGGACCTAGAATTTTCTTCCTGGAAAAGTTTTTCATAATTTTTTTCCCTGATATTCCCCCCCCCCCCCGAATCCCACTAGTACATAGTTGTATATTTTAGTTGTGGGTCCTTCTAGTTGCGGCATGTGGGATGCCACCTCAGTGTGGCCTGACAAGCAGTGCTAGGTCCACGTCCAGGATCCAAACTGGTGAAACCCTGGGCCACCAAAGCAGAGTGTGTGAACTTAACCACTCAGCCACGGGGTGGCCCCTCTGGAAAAGTTTTTAATTACAAATTCAAATCCTTTTAGAGATATGCAAATATTGCTTTCTCTATTAATTCTTGAGTGAGCTTTGGTAGGTTGCCTTCCAAGGAATCTTTTCATTTTAAGTTGTTGAATTCATTGGCATAAAATGGTTGGTAGTATTCCCTAATTATCCTTTTATTCATTCATTCATTCATTTATTTTTTAAAGATTGGCCCTGAGCTAACATCTATGGCCAATCTTTTCTTTTTCTTCTTCTCCCCAAAGCCCCCCAGTACTTAGTTGTATATTTTAGCTGTAGGTTCTTCTAGTTGTGGCATGTGGGATGCCACCTCAGCGTGGCTTGATTAGTGGTGGTGGGTCTGCTCCCAGGATCTGAACCAGTGAAACCCTGGGCCGCCGAAGCAGAGCTCGCGAACTTAAGCACTCGGCCCCAGGGCCAGACCCCCAATCATACTTTTAATGTCTATAGTATCTGTTGTAATGTCTCCTTTCACTCCTGATTTTGGTGATTTGTGTCTTCTCTTTTTTTCCTAATTAGCTAGACATTTGTCAGTTTTACTGATCTTTTCAAAGAAACAACTCATGGTTTTATTAATTATTATAATTATTTTTCCATTTTTTAATTTCATGGATTTCACGGTTATCTTTGTTATTTCCTTTCTTCTGCTTGCTTTAGGTTTAATTTACGTTTACTTTTCTAGTTTCTTATGCTAGAAGCTAAGACTTTGATTTAAAGCTTTCTTCTTTTCTATTATAAGCATTTAAAGCTATAATTTTCCTCCTAAGAACTGCTTTAGGTGTATTCTATAAATGTTTGACTATGTGTATTTTTAAAGTCATCTAAACGCTATTGAGTATAATATCTCATTCTGTTTCTTTTTTTGCTAAGAATCATGTTTTTAAGGCTGTTCCTAGTGATGTTTTTTGTGGGTTGAATTGTGTCCTCTAAAAAGACATGTTGAAGTCCTAACCCCACCTGTACCTGTGACGGTGACCTTGATTGGAAATTGGGTCTTTGCCAAGGTAATCAAACTAAGACGAGGTCCTACTCAATTAAGGGTGGGTCCTAATCCAATGTAATTGGTGTCCTTATAAGAAAAGAAAACAGAGACCCAGACACGGAGAGCAGACAGTCATGTGAAGACAGAGGCAGAGATTGGAGTTATGATGTCACAAGCCAAAAAACACTTAACACTACCAGAAGCTCAAAGAGGCAAAGAAAGATCCTCCCTTGTAGGCTTTGGAGAGAGAGTGGCTCTGCAGGTAACTTGACTTTGGACTTCTAACATCCTGGCTGTGAGAGAATAAATCTCTCTTGTTTTAAGCCACTCAGTTTAGGGTAACCTGTTACGGTGATTCTAGAAAATTAATACACTGTTATATCTAATCCATTGTGTCTACCTGCCACAAAATTTTCCATGGTGTAACATCCCCCACATTTCACCTATCTACTTTCCTTTCCCCACCATGGGCATCCATGTTGCTTCCAACTCACCGTGACCATGAATAATACTATGGGGAACATATTCATACACTTCCCTGTATAAACCTATGTGAGAACTTCTTTGGAAAATACACACAGGACTGGAATTGTTTGGTCATAGACATGTGCTTCATTTGCCTGAGTAATGGCAGATTGTGCTCTGCAATAGCTGCAGTGCATGAGAGTTCCTATATTTTATATCCTGCCAACACTGGACATTATGGAGCTTTCTAATTTTTGGCAATCTAATAGATAGAAATATCTACCTTATTTTTGTTTTAAGTTACATTTCTGTTAATAGAGATTTTAAGCATTTCTTCCTGTGCAGGCTAAGTTTTTTGGTTTTCTATTCTTTAAATTGGCTGTTTATGTCATTCTTCTGTCAATATGGTCTTTTTCTATGTGGTCATTACCTTTTTCTTGTTGATTTACGTATATTATTTGAGATTCTAGACATTAATCTCTTGTCAGATTTTGACTTTGTGAATATCTTCTCTTTTTCTGTTAGCTGCCTATTGGCTTTGTCTATTGTGTCATTTCTTGAGCAGAAATTCTTAAATTTTATATAATGACATTCATAGATACTTTTCCTTATTGGTTTGTGCTTTTAAAACTGTATTTAAAAGTCCCTTTCTGGCTAGAGATCACAAAAATATTCTTTTACATCTTCTATTGAAATTCTAAGTTAAGAGCCAGCCTGATGGCCTAGTGGTTAAAGTTTGGTGCTCTCATTGCTTTGGCAGCCCAGGTCCCGTTCCTGAGTGTGGGACCACACCACTCATCTGTCAGTAGCCATGCTGTGGCAGCAGCTCACATAGAAGAAGTAGAATGACTAACAACTAAAATATACAACCATGCACTGAGGCTTTCGGCAGGATTAAAAAAAAAAGAGGAAGATTGGCAACAGATGTTAGCTCAGGCCAAATCTTTCCCAGCAAAAAAAAAAAAAGTGAAACCACAAGGCCACCTAAATTATTTGATTTATTTTTTAAAAAATTCTAAATTAAATCTTGATTGTAAGATTTTTCATACTTAGGTCTTTAATCTAGAATTTTCCCTTAAGTGTGTCATTGGTTAAGGATCCACAAGGAATGTGACTGATGCATTCCGTATTTGCAACTTCTTAATTCTCTGACCAATGAGGAAAAGGGGTTCTTTATCCTAGATACAATTTGAAAAATTATAGAGAAAGGTTGTCTGGCTTGGGTCACATGCTCATTATTATGGCTTGATTAGCAAGATGCATTACCAAGTGCTAGGCAGACAAAACAATAGTCCCTATAGACGTGATAAGATAAATACACCTATTAATCAGAATTTAAAAGTAAAAGTTCTTAAGGGTTTTGATGGGGGAACAACTTCACCCTATTGGGGGAACCAGATAATTCTTCATGACAGAAATGACATTTTTCAATAGACTAATGTGTAAGGTTTAGATACATAAGAAACTACATGCGTAGTGACTTTTTTCCAATTATTTTATTGAAGTCATAATGGTTTATAACATTGCATAATTTCAGGTGTACATTATTATTTATCAGTTTCTGTATAGACTGCATTGTGCTCACCATGTGGTGACTTGTAAGTAGAGGGAAAAGTGTCAGTAGAAATGCAGGGATAGGAAATTAGGACTGTGTCCAAATTGGACAAGTTTTGTCTAATCCGGCTGAACCATAGGATATAAAAAGTTTAGTGTGCTCTGACACTCTGAAAATGTCCTTGTAGAAGACAGGGTGATTGCTTGCCCAATGGCTACTACCCCAACCCTTCCCCTTTACTGATAGAACCCTGACTTCAGACAGCAGCGCACTCTTCTTCAGAGAGTTAATCTCGATTGATCTGTCTGCTGTGGCAATCCAGTTCCCCTTTGCCTGTGACTCAGTGTCCCTGAACCCCTTCAGCAAGAGGCGGCCATGGGGCTCAGTTCTGTCCCACACGATGCAAGTGGACATCTCCTGACACTACAGCAACCACCTTGTGTCAAATGGGAAAGGACAAGAAAATTTCAGGTGCCTACCCAGAGTCTTGACATCGTTAGAACCAGATTTGGCTTCTTGGGCCCAGTCGCACAGGCTTCAGCGCTCAGAATGACTCTGCTCTTGGTTTAACACTTTGCTGTCTCTGTCCAGAAGTTATTGATAATTTTTAACAAGGGGCCTGGAATTCTCATTTTGCACTGGGCCTCACAAATTATGTAGCAAGTTCTGATTAGAGTGACAGTCAGATTCTGGAATCTCCTATTTCCAAACCTCTTGTTAACAATTAATATGCTTCTGAATGAGAACACTGTTGGTTGGGCTTTCCAGTACTTGTAGCTAAACACATTCTGATACAGTATTTAAACTTGAGGCAAGATTCACCTATAAAAGTGTTTCCTATAAAATCACTGGTTCTCACCTCAGAGAGATAAAGACTGAAACAGTAGAAAAGCATGAATTGTGGATTTAGGCAGCTCTATAACTTGAGCATTTTGCTTTAAGTCTCTGAACCACAGGCTCCTTTTTCTTAAAATGAGAATAAATAATATCTAGTAGTCGGAATTGCGGGAGGATTAAATGAGTTAATGTGTAAAGCACACAGCTTAAAATCTGATACTTAAAAGGTGTTCAGTAATCTCTGCTGCATTCATTCTCAATCCCACACCTTGCAATAAGGCCACCTGGGAAAAGGAGAGAAGCATAAGAATTCCACTCAGACAAATGTCCTAATTTGGACAAACTATCTTCTGCTCTCAGTAAAAAAAAAAAAAAAGAACAGCAAACAAATATTTCAGAGAGCAACAAATAAACAATGTTTAAGTTGAAGAATTAAAATAATCTGAAAAAGGAAATAAAATTTTTACTTATTAAGAATTACCATTTTGGTGTAGACATTGGCAAAAATGGGCATTACCCATATTCATTTTCTCTTTTGTTATAAACAATGTTTATCTGGAGAGGAAAACATCATTTATTTTGCTCATTTTGGGCAGTGCTCGGCAAGGCAGCTTCATCTCTGCTCCTGTGGCATCAGCGGGGGTGGCTCACCAGGGCTGCAGGATCTGCTTTTCAAGATGGCTCACTCACACGCCTGGCAAGCAAGTGCAGGCTCTCAGCTCCGATTTCAGCTGTGGATAGGGGCTGGGGGTCTCAGTTCCTCTCCATATGGGCTTTCGACAGACTGCTTGGGATTTTTCATGGCACGTGACTGGGCTCTAAGAGTGGGCATTTCAGAACAGCAGAAAGATGCATTGCCTTTTATGACCTAGCTTTAGAAGTCACATAACATCCACCCTAGCCATAAGCACACCTAGCTTCAAGGGGAGAAAACATAACCTCACCTCTCAGTGGGAGAGTGGCAAAGTCACAGTGTAAGAATATGTGAAATGGAAGACACCGTGACAGGCATTTTTGGAAAATAACGTCTACCACAGAATACTAATGATTTGGGCCAGGACATGACGTGGTTGCCAAGCCTATTATGTACTTCACATTTAATGCAGGCCGAATTGGAAGGGTGGTGTAGAATGGACGTGGTGATTCAGAGGTCCTTTTATTGTACATAAAATGGAAGTGGGCGGGGTGCTTCAGTAATAGGATAGAGTCTGGCTTCGGGAGATTGGGTGGCATTTCCCTCAGGCATCACTATGTTAGTATTAGTACGTCGGCCGGGTTCCAAATCTAGTAATAACATTCTGTTTCTTTGATTTGCCTGCGATCCCCAGGGGATAGAGTATTCTTTTTGTTTCCTGTCCTTCTCTATTGTGTGATGGCAGCTGTACCGCTTATCAAGTCATTGCCACTCTACTCACCAGGGAAAGATGCATTTAGGCATGTGATTTAATACTTTCACAGAGAAATCCTGAAGAAATAAAAATAACATTAACATTATGGTTTATTCAACAGTCTAAGTGTCTAATATGCATTATTTCATTTAATTTTCAAAACTACTCAAAACTTTTCAGGTAAGGAAAGTGCATTTTAGGGAAGTGAGGTAGTTGGCAAAGTTCGGGAGTTAACAGAGTAGGAACTCAAACCCAATCTGATTCCAGTGCCTCTTTACTGTGCTGCCCTATTATATTTAAATATATAATTTTATTCATTTAATGCATTTATTAGGCTCTATGATAACTTAGTATTGTTCTGGGTACTAAGACCACACCTGTGAAAAAAGCAGACAAAGTCTACACTGTCATGGAACTTACTTCTAGTGGGGAAAGAACAATGATAACACATCAAGGTAATGTTATGATGACAGTAAATGAGGGTGAAGTCTGATGATGACTTTATGAGTAACAAGAAGGAGGCAGATGTGGCTAATTTGGGGGAAGAGCAATTCTGGCTCTGGGAACAGCAAACACAAAGGTAAGGGAGTGGGAAGGAGTTTGGGGAATGGGCCAAAGGGAGATCAGTACAAGGCGTGGGAAGGGAGGGCATAGAGGTCAGATTATGTCAGCTTTACAAGTGAAGATTTGGGGTTTTATTCTAAGTGTTATGAGAAGCCCTTTAGAGAATCTAAGCACATGAATGATCCGACCTGGGTGAAAACATCATTCCAGTTGTCGTGTGGCAAATGCTTTGTTGGGAACGAGTGGAGATGCAGGGGGATTGGTTTGGTGAAGTTGGAGAAAAGATAACAGATCTGGGAAATGAGAATCTTAGGACTTGACCATAGTTTGGGTAATGGAGATAAAATAAGAAAGGAATCGAGGATAATACCTGGTTCTTGGCTTGAAGAACTGAGTAGTTAGTGGTACGATGTACTGAAATGGGGAAGACAGAGGAAGGAGCAGGTTCAAGAGGAAGTCGAGAGTTCTATTTTGAATGTGTTGATGTCTTGTTTGTTAGACATCCAGATGCAAACATCAACTTAATATGGGGATCAGGAGTCAGTCAGGAAACTATTGAAATAATCCAGGCAACAACCAATGGTGGGTCGGGTCAGTGTGGCAATGATAGGGGTGATGAAAGGGGTTGGATTTTGGACATAATCTGAAGGTAGACCTAACAGGATTTATTAACTAATTGAATGTGAAGTGTAAGAGAGGGGAATTAAGGAGGACTCCAACATTTGGTCTGAATGACTGGAAGGATGGACTTGCCATCTACTGAGATGGGGAAGATGTGGGAGGAGCAGATTTGGGATAGAAATCAGAAGTTTATTTTTGAGCATGTCAGATTTCAGATGCCTTTCAGACAGCTGTAGCAGCAAATTGGTGCCTCACCCACACCCTTTGACTGTAGCTCATCAGGACGCTTACCTCCAACTGCCAGCACCTCCATTTCTTGGCTAGGGGCTTTCTCAAACTAACAATCTTGAAAAACAAAAACATAACACGACACACAGAGGGGTGGTTTCCTCTCT